>NW_027364851.1:0-167841 GCF_046119375.1 Phyllobates terribilis
AAAGTACTAGAGGTCCAAGAGGACCAAGCAAACTGACAGAGCTAGGCACCGAAGCACCAGGCTAGCAAAACAGTCAAACAACACTGAAGTCCAGCAAAGCCAGAAGGGCAGAGCTGGAATATATAGGCAGATGGTCACGTGACCGCAAAACACAAGATAGCAAAAACAAACAGGAGGGTTCTAACAGTTCCCCCTCTTCTATGAGGATCCTCCGGATCCTCCAGGCCCAGGCCTATCAGGAAAGCTCCTGTGGAAAGCTTTAACAAGCCTAGGAGCAGAGACATCATCCGTCTTTACCCAGGCGTAGTCTTTGGGACCGAAACCCTTCCAGGAGACAAGATACTGTAATTTCCCTCTATGCCATCTAGAATTCAAAATACGAGAAATTTCATATTCGCCGTCTTCCACCACAGGAGGAACTGTGACAGTGGCGTCCCTATTAGATACGTCAGCCTTTTTCAAGAAGGAAATATGAAACACAGGATTAATCTTCCAGGAAGTAGGGACATCCAACCTAACAGCAGACGGGTTAACAACCTGAAGCACTTTAAATGGACCCACAAACTTAGGACCCAGTTTTTTAGAGGGAATCCTCAAACGCAGGTTCTTCAAGGACAATCAAACCATGTCACCCACAGTAAACAAAACCTCTTTACGTTTCCTGTCAAAATACTTCTTGGACTTTTAGTTAGCCTCTTGAAGGTTACAACGTACATTAGTCCAAACTCTCTCTAAATCACCGGAAAAATTCTCCTCCTCCGGCACCGCCGACCCCAATTTGGAGAAAGAACCAAAACACGGATGTCTCCCAGTACAACAAAAAAAAAGGAGAACACCCAGCAGAGGAGGATGTATGACTGTTAAGAGCAAATTCTGCGAGAGGCAGAAACTCCGACCACACCTCTTGATTGTCCGCCACAAAGCAACGCAAAAACTGTTCAACATCCTGGTTCTTTCTTTCAGTCTGTCCATTAGACTCAGGATGATAACCAGACGAAAATGACAAATGGACTCCCAACCTGTCACAAAAAGCACGCCAAAAGCGAGCCACAAACTGAGGTCCTCTATCAGAAACAATATCCGTGGGAACGCCATGGAGCTTGACAATCTCCTTAACAAATGCCTTAGCGAGAGTCTTGGCGCAGGGCAACTTAATGAATGGAACCAAATGACACATCTTACTAAGACGGTCCACGACCACCCAGATGACAGTAAAACCCTCGGACACAGGAAGATCAGTAATAAAATCCATAGTGAGATGCGTCCAAGGCACACTAGCAACCTCCAGAAGGCAAAGCAACCCCGCAGCAGGAGTATGTGAAGCCTTTGACCTAGCGCACACAGTACACTGACGCACCCACTTGATGACTTCCTTCTGCCATCCAGGCCACCAAAAACTGCGACTGATCAGTCTCTTAGTCTCCGAAATTCCTGGATGACCTGCCAACAGAGACTCATGACACTCCACAAACAAATCTCTCCTAAAGGCTCCAGGCACGAACAACCTGGAGTGTTAGATGGAGCATCTTCTTGAGCTTTCAGAATCCCATTCTCCAAAACGGAGTCCAAAGCCGCCACCACAATCCCTTTCTGTAAAATGCTCTCCTCCTCCTCGGCACCGACCGTAGGAGAGAAGCTGCGAGATAAAACATTGGCTTTAACATTCTTAGTACCAGGGAAATAGGTAACAGAAAAATGAAACCGAGAAAAAAAAAGTGCCCACCTAGCTTGACGGGCATTCAAGCGCTTGGCAGCATCCAGATAAATCAAATTCTTATGATCTGTGAAAACCTGAATAGGAAATCTAGCGCCTTCCAAAAAATGACGCCAATGTTCAAACGCGAGTTTAATAGCCAGCAGCTCCCGATTTCCAACATCATAATTCAGTTCGTTTTCCGAAAATTTTTTCGAAAAGAAGGCACAAGGATGTACTCCACCCTTGTTCTCCTGAGACAAAACTGCTCCGACCCCCACCGATGAAGCATCGACCTCGACCAAAAAAGGCTTGGTCTCATCAGGCTGCATAAGGATAGGGGCAGAACTGAACCTCTCTTTGAGATACTCAAAAACTTCAATGGCCTCAGTAGTCCACTGGGCCGTATTCGCACCTTTCCTGGTGAGATCGGTTAGAGGTTTAACAATTACAGAAAAATTCTTAATGAATTTCCTGTAATAATTGGCAAAACCCAAAAATCTCTGTATAGATTTCAAACCAATAGGCCTAGGCCATTCCTGCACAGCCTGAACCTTCACAGGGTCCATCTCAAAGCCATCGCTGGAGACAATGTAGCCCAAAAAACTAATTTTCTGCACAGCGAACTAACATTTCTCCAGATTAGCAAAGAGTGAAATATCACCCAATAACTGCAAAACTTCACGTACACTCTGCTAATGGGACTCCAGATCTGGTGAATAAATCAAAATGTCATCCAAATACACAACCACATTCTTACCAATCAGAGGTCTCAGGATGTCATTAATAGGGTTCTGAAAAAATGCAGGTGCATTGGTAAGACCAAAAGGCATCACCAGATTCTCAAAATGACCTACCGGAGTGTTAAAAGCAGTTTTCCATTCATCACCCTCCTTCACATGTAACAAATTGTATGCCCCCCGGAGATCAATTTTGGAGAACCACTTGTCTCCCACTAACTGGTTAAACAAGTCAGGAATTAACGGTAATGGGTAGGAATTGCGTACGGTAATCTTATTAATTTCACGAAAATCCAGACATGGACATAAACCGCCGTCCTTTTTTTTAACAAAGAAGAATCCGACTGCCACAGGCGACTTAGAAGGTCTAATGTGACCAGCAACCAGGCTAGTCTCTTTGTACTCCTCCAAGGCCTTTCTTTCAGGGATAGTCAGATTAAACAAGCGACTTTTGGGAAGAGTAGTTCCAGGAACAAACTCAATGGTGCAATCATAATCCCTATGAGGAGGTAAAACTTGTGATTCCTCAAAAAAAAGCCTCCAAAAATCTTGAATAGGTACAGGTAATTCCACTTTTTCCACAGCCGCAGAGCGACCATTACAACATTTATCATAGCACTTCGGACTCCAAAACTTAATCACATTAGTAGACCAGTCCAATAAAGGATTGTGCAGTTTTAACCAAGGCAATCCTAGAACAACTGGAGAGGGTAAATTATCCAAAACAACCAAGTCCAAAATTTCTTGGTGAACTCCATTGATAGTGAGAGAAAATGCAGCAACCTTGTGAGTAATACATTTCAAAGGAGTGTTATCAATTGCAACCACAGAAATAAGTGATGACAAAGGTTTGGATTTCAATTTAAGGTTTTCCAAAAACCCTTTATCAATCACATTAAGTGCTGAACCACAATCCACAAATACCTGAAATTCAATCAAATCTCCCTGCAGAGTAGTACTCCCAGAAAGAAATACTCCTGCAGAGCATAAACAAGCTATACGGGCGTAACTGACCTTTTTTTTTTCTTTACTTAAACGACGCTCACAATACTTAATCAAATGGTCACCTTTACCACAATAAAGACACAATCCCTCGGCGAATCTCCGGTCTTTTTCCTGAGAGTGGAGTGACATCTCCCCAACCTCCATCGGTTCCCCGCCGTCAGTGCAGATTTTCTGGGGACTAGGACCTGACATTACAGGAGTCTTTACGTCATTGAGCCTGCACCTCAGTCTCCTGTCTATACGAACAGCTAACTGCATAGCCCCCTGCAGAGTCTCAGGTGCAAGGAATGCAATTAGCAAATCCTTAACCCTTTCACTCAGACCAGCAAGAAATAAACATCTAAGCGCCGAATCATTCCACTTAACTTCTGAAGCCCATCTCCTGATGTGTGTGCAATAATTTTCAACATCATCAGACCCCTGATTCAAACGTCTAAGTTCTGATTCAGCAGATGAGCTTCGATCAGGATCGTCATATAATAGCCCCATAGCAGAAAAAAATTCTTCAACAGAACTTAAACATGGATCATTAGACTGGAGAGAAAAGGCCCAACCCTGTGGTTCTTTGCGCAAAAGTGACATAATAAAACCAATGCGCTGTGATTCATTCCCAGAGGATCTTGGTCTCAAACGAAAATATAACAAATAAGCATTTTTAAAGGAAAAAAATCTTGCTGTTTACCATGAAAAACATCAGGCAGTCCTACCTTCGGTTCCACAAAATGTGCTCCAGGACAGCTACTCACGTGTTGCTGAAGCTCGGCCACCTCCAGAGACCATCCTTGCAGGCGTTGAGCCAACTTCTGGACAGAAACCATACTGATCCCTGAATTTCTTTCCTTTTAGTTTTTTTTGGGGGCTGGACTTACTGTTGTGATCTGCAACAAGAACTAAGGAAAGATAGGGGAAAGCTGTCCCTACAGTAAGACTAAGCTGAATCCCTACGATGTAGCGGGCTGCCTGTTCCTAGTGAACAGACCCACCTTCGTCCTCGGCTAGTCTGAACGAAGACCTATAGAATTAAGGGAGGGGTCCCTAAAGCACTAAGGGCTGGGACAAAAATGGGACACCTCCTAAACAGAAATTGTTGTAAAACACAAAAGACAAACTGACAAAAAGTACTAGACGTCCAAGAGTAAAATGACAGAGATAGGCACCGAAGCACCAGGCTAGCAAAACAGTCAAACAACACTGAAGTCCAGCAAAGCCAGAAGGGCGGAGCTGGAATATATAGGCAGATCGTCACGTGACCGCAAAACACTAGATAGCAAAAACTAACAGGAGGGTTATAACAATGTGCCCACGATGCAGAAATGCTCCGGATTTTTCCTGAGCATTTCTGCATCTCCCCTGGAGAAAAAACGCATGCGGATTGTACATGTGGATTGTCCATGCGGATTGTACATGCGTTTTTCCTGCCAGGGACATGCGGATGTGAAGCGTTCTTCACATGCATTTCCGCATGCGGGTTGACAAGTCCTTTCCAAGCGATTTTAGCATCACTTGGAAAGTGCTTGACAACTTGGTCACACTATATAAATCCATGCAAACAGCATGGATTTATATAGTGTGACCCAAGAGAATAAATATATACTTACCTTCCGATGGCCCCCGGTGTCTAGCTTCACCGTCCCGGCTGCCGGCAGATCATGTTACACTGAAGGACCTGCCGACGTCAGTGTCGCGTGACCCGTCACATGACTATGACGTCAGCGCAGGTGCTTCAGTCCATCGAACTGCCGGCATGAGAGGAGGAGCGCATCGGGGGCCGCCAGAAGGTAAAAAATAAATATATACTTATTTTATTCATTTTTTTTTACAGTTTTCTATGGTACCCGGGTCCGGAGGAGAGTCTCCTCTTCTCTAGACCTGGGTACGATCCACACATTAGAACGCATGGAATGCGCATCTACATATACAGTGATGCGTAAATCCATGCGATCTAATGCAAGTAAATGGCGGCGAAAACGCAGCACTTCCGCAAAATAATTGGTAGTGCTGCGTTTTTTTCCGCAATGATAATCCGCAGCGGAAATTTCCGCAGCATGTGCACAGCACATGCGGATTATCATTGGGGAACATGGCAGGCCTTCTACCATGTGTTTTTTAAGCGTTTCTGCAGCGTTTTTTCCGCAGCGGAAAAGTTTAAAAATGCATCGTGGGCACACATCCTTATGGAGACCAATCTCTGTGATGGGGGAAGGGCACTAAAATAGTGTATGTCCTACACAACAAACTACCTGCTTGAAGACTGAAGACCGGGACACAGAGCCACCGAATACAAGAGACACAAGCAGTGTCTGACTGGTGCCAGAGACCCCCACTGTCCAACTTTAGGGCCCCACTTCTCAACTACATGCAAATGTGACATTATCCTCAATCACAAATGTATATAACAATGAACTGGGTAGATTGGTAAATGAATAAGATGCTACCTTTGTCTGCACATAGTGAGTAAAGTTTATTGTGCCAAGTACTGCTCATATAAGAGGGTGGTGGCCACTCTGCACAGGGGCCCACTGGAGGATTCTCCTGTTCTCCTGTCGGCCAGTCCAAGCCTGAGCACAGAGCTGGCACAAAAATGCTCCCATCCCATCCAAAGTTCTGGCCAGAAGTGGTCTTCAAGGAAGAATTGTAATCAAAAACAATATCTTAGTCATAGAAACAAGAGTGCAGAAAAATGTCAGCCTTGGCTATGGACTAATGAGCAAAAATGTGAAATATTTGCCGGTCACAGAAGACAGTTAGTTTGTCAAAGGGCTGGAGAGTGGAACAATATAGAGGGTCTGCAAGCAACAATGAAGTATGGTGAAGGTGTAAGGGACGAGACAAGGGGTACCTCGTTGTGTGCACATATTACTGATTCAGCTGATGGCACCTTCAGACTATGTTCTGCCACAGTTAGTGAGACACTGGGACTCTTTAACTCCGCAAAGAAGAAGACAGACATGTTTACGAAAATAAACTCTCATTTACTAGGTCTGGAAAAAATGTACAATGGGTAGCAGGAATAATGCTTTAAACTTTCATCTGTATAGTATGACAGAGGTTCACACTTGATGGTTGAGGACGGTGGCGCAATACTTGTGTAGAACTTTGCAAATGAACAGCAAGCTCCACCGAGGGCCTTCATATTCCCAGTACAGGGCTACATGGGTCGATGTATTGCGCTGTGACCATTGTACCAGCCTGGCTGATCCCATATTTCTTCACAAAGACTTCCAGGTCTGGCTAACACTGAGACTAGCTTTAAAATGATTTATTTTTCAGTGGGTGCCCCAACTTGCCTTTGGTATGGAGTACTGCTGCCACTGTTACTTGAATGCTGAAATGTATTCCCTAGTATGTCTGCTCTTCGCACACGCAAAATTATGGCTAGATCCGATTGAAGTTGTCCTTTCTTCTCTGCAGCTCTACTCAGACTCTCTATTAAAACAGGAACTAACTCCTGGTGCCCACTTACTCCTCCCCAAACTATGGGCTGGCCCTACAGTTAACCATGTCCACCCCTGTACAGAGGAAAACTGGAGCCTACATAAGGATAAAACACATAAAACCACAGGTCACACTAACTATACAGTCAGGAGTCGTCAGAGAGGGTGTTCAGACGTCTTCTACACTATTACAGAGGGACCTGGCATATTTGGAACTCCAGTTCAACAAATGGAGTTGGGGATTTGGTCATCATTAATGGTGTCTTCAATGCAGAGAAATATAGCAGATAATTATTAGTGTTGAGCGAGTATGTCCTGTTAACACTTTTGGCGAGTATGACAACTTTAATACATGTGAGGAATGTGTAATAAATAGACATTCCTTACATGTACTAAAGCTGTCAAACAGTCGCAAATCATGCACACGGGAGTGATTCAAACATAACACCGAGCAGCTGTAACTACTCGGTGCTCGGCCCAAGCATACTCGCCGAAAGGGTTAACAGAACATACTCGCTCAACACTAATAATTATCCATCATGCAATACCATCAGTTAAGCATCTGACTGGCTCTAAATTTATTATTCAGCAGTGTAATGCGCTAACGCAGAAAGACCCAGCAAGACTGGCACCAAACCAGCAAATCCGCAGGGACAGACGCACTTGGCGCAAGCTGCCCAGCTAGGTGAGCTCTTTAGGACCGGGAACACTTTTTACTCAGCTCCCAGTGATGGAAGGGGGACTTTGGCAGAGCCTTCCCAGGCCCACTGTCGCCAGCCAGCTGGCGTCTGGTGACATGGCTGGTGCCTAGTCAAGAACCAGGTGGGTACCTCTGTAAGAACACCTAGGAAAAATTAAAAGGGAAAGAGAAGACTCCTAAGACAAAACGCTGGAAAGATAACAACTAATAATGATAGCACCCCTCACCACCACAGCACATTGAAACTGTAATAAACAGCAAAGGACTGAGCAGGGAACAGGGTTAAATAGCCCACCTAATGATCAGGTGTTGAATACCTCTCAATCATCCCAAGACAACCACTCCCTGCTAACTTGCACAGCAGCTTGGACCCAATCCCACCACTGCCTAGTGCCAGACACAGCAGTATCGTGTGTTGCCTGGAAACCAGGGGAACACAGCATCCCATGTTAACCGGGCATTATATCAGTGGGAGATACGGCGTCCCGCATCCTCACAAATCCTACTACTCCAGAGCGCGATGCTCCATAAGATTGAGACGGTTTTCCTGCATGCGTAGTAGCTTTGCCTGCAGTCAGGACAATGGTGGCCCCTGCGACCGGAGTAGCGTAGCACTGGACTTGATCCATTCCCAGGTGGGAGCACAGAACCACAATACCTAACAAGTAGGACAATGACCCCAAACATAAATCCAATTTGACTAAGTACTATCAGTATAAAAAAGAACAACGAACCTGGAAGTGATGATATGGCCCGAACAGAACACTGATCTCGAAATCATCAAGTCTATCTTGGATTACATAGAGAGACAAAAGTATTTTTGTCAAAGCCTACATCCACAGAAGATCTGTGGTTATTTTTTAGTGAGCCAAGATATTGGGAACAGTCTCCTTGTTGAGGTCCTTCACAAAACTGTATGCAAGTGTACCTGATGCTTTGATGCTGTTTTGCAGCATTTTTCCATACCTGTTTAAAAATATTGCACAGTACTGTATGTACCCATTTGACTGACTGGTTATAGCTGCATGTAGTGGCGTAACTAGAGTCTTATGGGCCCAAGTGCAAGATCTGGACCGGGTCCCCTTTCCATCTTGAATAAATTATTATATTATATTATATATATATGTATATATATGCGCGTCCTCCATCCTGGTATATACCGTATATCACTCATTCTGGTATATATGTCCCTCATCCTGGCCCCATCCTGGTATTTATATCTCCCATTCTGGTATATGTCCCTTATCCCGGGCCCATTCTGGTATATACAGTATATCCCTCATCCTGGTATATTTTTCCCATTCTGCTACTGTTCTTTAATGTATAGAAGAAAATAAACTATGCTCATAAGGGGCGTACGTAAAAGTCACGGGGCTCCATAAAAGAAGTATAATGGACATCTCATAGTCCTTTATATTGTATAATGCATCCCATAGTCCTCCATATTATACACTGCACAGCCCATAGTCATCCATATTAGCATAATACACAGCCCATATCCTTCATATAATATAATACACAGGCATTAGTTCTCCATAAAGTATAATGTACAGCCCATAGTCATCCATGTAGTATAGTGCACCCCATAGTCATCCATAAATTATAATGCACAATCCATAGTCATTCATAACGTATAATGCACAGCCCATAGTCATCCATGTACTAAAATGCACCCCCATAGTCATCCATAAAATATAATGCACCCCATAGTCATCCATAAAACATAATGCACCCTATAGTCATCCATAAATTATAATGCACAGCCCATAATCATCCATGTACTATAATGCAACCCCATAGTCATCCATAAAGTATTATGCATCTCCATAGTCATACATGTAGTAGTGTGGCGCCCCTGAGGGTTCGGTAGCCACAGAGGTACTGCACCTCACCCAGAGGTGTGGTGTCTCCCTTCTCTCAGGTAAGGAGGGAGTGCTGCACGGAACCTCAACACCTACATCCAACACTACACTACCCCAGGCCAGCAGGAGGGGCAAGAGGCAATGTCGTTTTCTGCTGAGCCCTGACCCTGGCTGGGGTGGGGGGAACCCAAAGTTAGGGGGAACCAGTAGTGGGTGTGGGTGGAGGAAGTAGTTTATGGGAGCACTCATACAGTAGATATATAAAAAGGTAGACATCTTAACAAGAGCAGGGAGTTGAGGAGTGTGGTTCAGAGGAACAGTCTGGGAGCAGAGTCTCTGTAGGTGCTCTGCTCCACTACAAGGGCCCAGGACTGAGGCCCAGGAGGGGAGCAGGGAGTAAGCTCTGTTCTGTAGAAGGGATCCTAGGGGAGTACGGCGATTGCAGGCGGCACCCGTACACCACGAACCTGCCAAGTGTCAGGAGGATCTAGGCCGCAAGAAGGGGACCGGCCCCTGGCCCAGTCGTGCAGCTACAGGCCTCGGCTGGAAAAACCAGAGGCTTCTGACTTCTATAGCCAGGAGCCAAACCCCCACTTCAATCCAAGTAAGGTCAAGCAGGTCTGTGCAACTCCGACAGACAGAGGGGACCTCGCAGCCACCCGAACAGGATTCACAGTGGGAAGCGCAGGGCAGGAGGGAGTAAGACCCAGCGTGAAGTCGGTCTAGAGAGGTACATAAGAAAGTGGGGTTCTGCCAGGTTCACCCGAACTGCCTGAGGAAGGATGGAACCCCTGCCCGGTGAACGTGGCGCAACGCGGGAGGCTTGTACCAGTACAGTGCACCTGTGGACTGTCTAAGAACTGTGAGTAAATCTTGGATGACTGCACTGAGCTGCCTCTGCTCCTTTCTTTCGCCGGTGCCATTTCCCTCCCTGCACTACAATGCCCAGCGCACCTCCATTTATTCTACACTGCCCTGAGGCCTGCTCCACCTGTGGGGAGCCATTCCATCTCAAGCAGCCCCATCATCTGCCTCAGAGGACTGTCGTAGCGCTGGTCATCCTCACCAGACACCACAGGTGGCGTCACGACAAATCCCCTATAAATATCCCCTTTTTGCACTGACCGCCCTGGGTCACGGCAACGGGCCAGCCACCGTGATCTCTCCCCCGAAAGCAGCCATAAGGCCCGGCTGCCGAGTACCCCATGGCCCTGGGGGCGAGTCACTAGCATGACCACTGATTTAAAATAAATAAATACCTGCCCCTCGCTTTCCCGCCGTGCAGCGTCCTCTTGTAAAGCCGGCAGCTGACTTTGGCAGGTGACAGGAGTGTATGACGTCACTGCCATGCTCGCCTTCACATGCATGCCGACGTCAGCTGCTGGCCTCTGATAGGCCATCAGCATGTATTGTCGCCAGGGGCTCTCTGGCACAAAGAATTGGCCCATGATTGGCAATCTATATTGGCTCTGATTCATTAACCCCTTTACAGCCCATGACGTACTAATACGCGTCTGTGCCCTGGGCTTTAAAAGCCTGACCCGTATTAGTACATCATGGCGATCACGCGCGCACACAGGCTGGGCGGGCGCGATCGCCGCCAGGTGTCAGCTGATTGTCACAGCTGACACCTGGTACTATGTGCAGGGAGCGGTCCCGCACCTCTCCCGGCACATTAACCCCCGCAATGCTGCGATCGAAGTCGATCGCAGCATTGCGGTGGCAAGAGGAGGTGATCGCAATACTCACCTCCTCTTCCGGCCTCCAGCGCTGTCTGCCGGGGCTTCCCGGGTGTTGCCATGACGACTCGATGTCATGACAACATCCGGGTCACCATGCAGCAGGAACATTGTTTGGTCATGCGCAGTGCACGACCAAACAATCTCACTATGCAGCGCTGACTGCCTGCATGGCACAGGGATGGTGCTCCATCCCTATGCTATGCAGGCGATCAGAATAAAAAAAGTGAAAGTCCCACAGTGGGACAAAGTAAAAAAGTGTAAAAACTGTCAGAAAGTGAAAAAAAAAATTGTAAAAATATTTAAAAAAAATAATCCACCAAAAATAAAAATATAATGTACCCATCAATAAATATTATTATGAAAAAAAAGCAAACAAACAATAAAAGTACACATATTTGGTATCGCCGCGTCCAGAATGACCTGACCTATAAAACTGTCCCACTAGTTAACCCCTTCAGTGAACACGGTAAAAATAATAAATAAAAAACGAAGCAAAAAACAATGCTTTATCTTCATACTGCCAAACAAAAAATGGAATAACACGCAATCAAAAAGATGAATATAAATAAAAATGGTACCACTGAAAACGTCATCTTGTCCTGCAAAAAACAAGCTGCCATACAGCTCCATCATCCGAAAAATCAAAAAGTTATAGCTCTCAGAATAAAGCGATGCAAAAAAATATTTTTTTCTATAAAATATCTTTTATTGTGTAAAAGCGCCAAAACATAGAAAAACGATATAAATGTGGTACCGCTGTAAACGTACTGACCCAAAGAATAAAGCTGCCTTATCAATTTTACCACACGCGGAACAGAATAAAAAAAAAAAAATCCTGAATTGGTGGTTTTTGTTTATTCTGCCTCCCAAAAATCGGAATAGAAAGCGATCAAAAAATCGCACGTGCCTGAAAAATGGCACCAATAAAAACGTCAACTTGTCCCCCAAAAAACAAGCCATCACATGACTCTATCAGCCAAAATATGGAAAAATTATAGCTCTCAAAATATGGCGATGCAAAAACTAGATTTTACAAAAAATGCGTCTTTTAGTGTGTGACAGCTGTCCATCATAAAAACCCCATATGATTCTGGTATCGCTGTAATAGCACCGACCCAAAGAATAAAGTCATCTAATCACTTATACCGCACAAGGGACGGCGTAAAAAATAAACTCTCGGGTTAGGGTTGTGCTAGGGTTAGGGTTGTGCTAGGGTTAGGGCTGGGGTTGGGGTTAGGGTTGAGTTTAGGGTTGTGATGGGGTTGGGATTTTTTTCAAAAGTAAGAAAAAAAGATGACGATATGGCGACTAGTGTTGAGCGCAAGTGCTCGCTATTTGAGTTTGCATCGGGTGCTCTGGTATGCATTGAGTATCATGGGTATTTGAGTGACATGCTCGAGTCTCCGCCCCATATGCTTCGCGGCCAAAAAAACTTTGCGGGGATTGCCTGCCATGCACGAGCGATCCCCGCATGTTTTTTTGGGGGTGTCTAATAACCGTGAAACATGCGGGGCAGGGACTCGAGCATGTCACTCGAGCACACGCAGTACATGGTGCATACCTGAGTACCCGATGCAGACTCAAGTAGCGAGCAATTGCGCTCAAGACTGACAACTTATTCAATATGATGACCTAATGTTATCAAATTCTGTGTCGTACCTCTGGGTTCAAAATGTTCACTATACCCCTTGATAAAATCCTTGAGGGGTCTAGTTTCCAAAATGGGGTCACTTGTGGGGGGTTTTCACTGTTTAGGCACAAAGCGGCTCTCCAAACGCGACATGGTGTCCGCTAACAAATTGAATGGAAAATCGGCTCAAATTGTTAGCGGACACCATGTTGCGTTTGGAGGGCCCCTGTGTGCCTAAACATTGGAGCTCCCCCACAAGTGACCCCATTTTGGAAACTAGACCCCCCAAGGCACCTATCTAGATGGATAGTGAGCACTTGGAACCCCCAGGTGCTTCACAAATTGAGTCGTAAAAATGAAAAAGTGGAAAAAAAAATACTTTTTCATGTTTAGGCACACAGGGGCTCTCCAAACGCGACATGGTTCCAATTTGTTAGCGGACACCATGTCGCATTTGGAGATATAAGATATATGTATTAAAGGGGTTTTCACACAACCAAAAGTAATTTTAATGAATGGCTGTGTCTGATGGTGTACAGAACATGGTCTGATCATATCACGTCTCCTGAGCAGGGGAGGAAGCAAAGGAGTATACAGGCATTACAGCAGGGAATAACAGAGGATTCATTTTGTGAGGAAAAATATAGTTTAAATCAGGCAGTGAAATGTTTTACCTCAGAAAATGAGTTCTCTTCGATCCCCGGCTGTAATGTCTGTATTGTCTTTTGCTCCCCCCCTGCCCAGGAGCTGTGGTATGTTCTGTACAGGGTCAGACACAGACAATGATTCAAATGAACTTTTGTTTCTGGGAAAACCCCTTTAATAATGACTTAGTATTTATTCCCCCTTTTTCTCCAACTATTATAATGGTTATTTTTAGTCTAATTCATTATTCTTTGTATTGTATATGGGGACTAATATCCGTATAATATACAGTATATATTTAATATTTATTTATCACCTGATCACACATAATAATTTATGATATTCTTTATATTCTTATATACATGTAACACTCACTACCCCCTATTCCTGTGTATTGCTGTAATATGTAACCTATACTCGTTATCCATCATTATAAATTAAGAAGATTTTCCACTTTATCCGATATATCCACACTCAATCAGTAGATTAGATGTCTGCTGAAGAGGCGATACGCATGAACGTCTCCACATCATCCTCCCCGACTGTATCTATATGTGCCCCGTGACCCCGATCATGTGTCTTCATCACGAGCTCGCAGCATCACAGGTCACATGTCGCCGTAGTTTCCTCGTAGCGTTGGTGCGCGTTGTGTATCGCGCCACGCCTCCTCAGCACCCATTGGTTGGTGGAGACATACCTCCATCCTGATTGGCTATAGTTGGCCGTTTAACTCTTAGCTCTTTCCGAATGATGCCACCCCCTGACGAAGACAAGAAGCCGAAACATACGTCGGGTGGACGCCATTCAGGAGTGGGATCTGCATCTGCTATAGCGTGAGTACAATGCACATGTGGTCACCTTTTTTAAAAATGCTTAAAGTGGATACAAATACATATCTGTCAACAGCACATATGCCCAAGTCAGTGCACTACTCTCTACAGGATTCACACCGACCTCCAAATAATAAGGGACCAGCCCTTGTATATATACATATACAGGTGCATCTCACTAAAATAGAATATCATCAAAAAGTTAATTTATTTCAGTTCTTCAATACAAAAAAGTGAAACTCGTATAGCCATAATCATCAGCATTAACAGAAATAAACAATAACTGTTTGATTATATTCTAATTTAGTGAGAAACACCTGTATTTGTTCACATATGAGATATATAATTTATGTACATTTATACTTTGGAGGCCTTGCACTTTATGTAAAGTTTATGATAATTAAACAATCATATGTACAGATATATCTAACTAATGATATGTATATATATTTTTATATACTGGATTAATTTGTGGCTTTATTCTCTGTATTACCCATTTGCTGTTCTAATCATGATCCATTCCCACTGGTTTTAATTGTAATTCCTGTCTCGACGTCCCCTTTGCGTATAGTTTTTAATTTTCCCCCCTTTTTTGCATTTCCTCCTCTTCCACCTGGTTATCAATAAAATAATTCTTTGCATCACCCACATGCCTGGACTCTTTTGGTCGATGTTTCCTTTCTGCTATATACTAGAGTGGTATACTATGTGCAGAGATATATGGAGTGCCATATACTTATCAGGAGGTAAGCAGCGTCCACCTCCTCACCGCACAGGCCCACAAGCTCCTCTCCGGCAGCAAGAAGATGCATTCAGGCGGCTCCTACCACTTCAGCAGACAGCAGTACACAAGTATACAGGGTGCAGTGTGGATGTTTCTGCACCACTGTGATGTGGCCGACCTGCATATATACATATGCCCCTCTGCAGGGGGGACTGGCCCACCGGAGGATCGGGAAAACCCCCGGTGGGCCGCGATGGCCACTCCCCCAAGCCCCGCCCCTCTACACCCCCTGGGCCCTGTACAGAGAACAGGGGGCCCCCCCGGTTCGCAGCACTGCCGATATGATTAGTGATGGGCCCTCTGCAGCAGCAAAGCAGGCAGAACGGTCTCCCTGCTCTGCCTGCTGCCGCAGTGCCCCTCTGCCTCCTCTGCGCAGCGCGACACTGCCAGTGCGTGCGCAGGAGGTCAGTCTCAGGGTGATGACGTTATCGCCCTGGGACTGCTTCCTGTGCGCGCTGTGGAGTACGGACACGGCATCGCTCCAGGCAGCGGCTGCAGGCCTGCAGCTCATCTCCACGCGTGAGTATGAAAAGCAGGGGCCGGGAGGGGAGGAAGGGATAGGGGGGAGAGGTGACTGGGAGGACCCCTGGCCGAGGCTGGCAGTAAATACTACTGGGCAATGGGCATCATGAATCGTGGTATGTGTTAAAAGGGGCCCACTGAGACTCTTTCGCCCGAGGCCCAGAAAAACCTGGAGCCGGCTCTTTGTGGTACTATCATGCTAGTACTACTACCACCAGTGGCTGGCTGGCAGGATATGCCGGTTGGGCATGATAGTACCACAGAGGCTGGCAAGACATACAAGGCATGAATCATGCCCAGCATGTCCTGCCAGCCACTGGTGGTACCATCATGCATGCCCATTGCCCAGCCACTGGTGGTGTGGTACTATCATGCTAGTACTAACACCAGTGGCTGGCTGGCAGGACATGCCATGTGAGCTTGAATGCTAATACCACAGAGGCTGGCAGTACATACTGGGCAATGGGCATGATAGTACCACCAGTAGACTGACTAGGCGGTCTCCAGGGCTCCGTCTCCCCTTCTCGCTGCTGTTAGGCTGGGTTAACATTGCGTTTATGCTGTGCGTTACAACGCATCCGTTGTAAATCAGCGCAGACGCAATGTACCGTAGACTTGCATTGCAAAAATAGGCATGCGTTTGAAAGTATGCATTATTTGCAACGTACAGGAAAACATGGTCGGCGGCTGGAGGCCAGCTGAGCGCTTCTCTGACAACTGTGTTCTAGTGTTATTCTGTGCCTGCTCATCTCTGTCAGCAGGGGTATTTGTCTGATGGCAAAGATGTAGCAGAGCTGGAGACAGAAGATCCGTAGATTACGTCAGAGCGAGGATTTTGTTTTTTATTAAAGATGGAGTCCCTACATGTGTTTTGTGTTTTATTTTTATTAAAAAAAAAATTCTGTGTTGTGTTTTTCTTTTTTTCTGTTTACTAGAAATTCATGGTGGCCATGTCTAGTTTGGCGTGACGCCATGAATTTCAGGCTTAGTGCCAGCTGATAATACAAAGCTGGTACTAACCCCATTATTACCCAGCGTGCCACCCCCCACCAGGACCATTGGAAGAGCCGGATAAAGTGCCTGGAAATGGCGCTACAATGAATGTGCCAATTCCAGGGGTGGCTGCGGGCTGTCGTTTTCAGCGTGGGGGGCCCAGTATGCTTGGGCCTTACCATGCTGAGAATCCCAGCCCCCAGCCTCCCCGATCAAAATATGGCGGGAGCCCACGCATTTTTTTTTTAATTATTTTTTTAAATACTTAAAAAAAAACATTGGGCTTTCCTGACTTTTGATCGCCAGCCAAGGTAAAACCAGGCAGATAAAGCAGACAGCTACGTACTGCCACCCCCAGCTGCCTGGCTTTACCTTGGCTGGCGACCAAAAGACAGAGAAGCCGAATATTTGTTTTAAACTTAACTTTTTTTTTTTCCCGCCATATGTTGATCGCCAGCCAGATAAAACAAGACAGCTGGGGGCTGGGATTCACAGCTTGGTAAGGAGCAAGCGTTCTTGGCCCCCCACGCTGAAAATCGCAGCCCACAGCCACCTCTGAAAATGGCGCATTCATCATGGCACCATTTCCAGGTGCTTTACCCGGCTCTTCCAGCTGCCCTGGTGGTGAGTGGCACCCTGGGTAATAATAGGGTTAGTACCAGGCCAGCTTTGCATTATCAGCTGGTTCTAAGCCAGAGATTCATGGTTTCACGCCAAATTAGTCATAGCCACCATCAATTTCTAGTAAACAGAAAAAAAAAAGACAGAATTTTTTTTTTTTATTATTAAAAATTAAACACATTTAGGGACTCCATCTTTAATAAAGAAAAATCCTCACTCCCAACGGAATCCATAGGTCTTCTGTCTTCAGCTCTGCTACATCTTTGCCATCAGCCAAATATGTCTGCTGACAGATGAGCAGGCACAGAATGACACTGGAGCACTGTTACTGTGTAGTGCAGTTCTATGTTTCCTTTTTTGTCATTTCATGCAGTGTAGAAATCTTGGGAAAAGTGTGGATTGGGCTCTGGAAGTGATCAGTTATAGCTAACTATGTTATTTTCTGCAGAGATAAGTCCTGTATAGAAGATGTGATATATCGGTCTGCGGCAGATAAAGAACTTGTGAGTATGTGTATTACCTATACACGCACACTGACACTATATACAGAGCTCCTGTGTATAATAGCAATGGTGATCATTGCATTACCTGTACACTGACACTATATACAGAGCTTCTGTGTATAATATCAATGGTGATCATTGCATTACCTGTACACTGACACTATATACAGAGCTCCTGACTATAATGTCACTGGTGATGACTGTATAACCTGTACACTATATACAGAGCTCCTGTGTATAATGTCACTGGTGATCACTGTATAACCTGTACACTGACCCAATATACAGAGCTTTTTTACATTTTTATTATGTTAGTATTATTTGTCAGTATGTGGTGGCATTATGTGCTTTGGTCATGACATGACGATATTTGTCCCTTGTATGTGGTATTATTCGGTCATTATGTGGTGGTAATATGTGGTCTCATGGTGTGTCAGTATTTATACCTTGTATCTGGTAGCATTTGATCACTATGTGGTGGTATTATGTGCTTTGGTCATGGTGTGGTGGTATTTGTGCCTTGTATGTGGCATTATTTGGGCACTATGTGGTGGTAATATGTGATCTGGTCACGGTGTGGTGGTATTTCTGCCTTCTATCTGGTAATATTGGTCTTGGTAGAGTGGATTGTGGTTGGTCATTTGTTTTATCTGATATCAATAAGGGGAAACCTCTTTATTTCCAATAGATATTAAATACTTGGATGTGTCTGTGACCCAGGGCGGTCAGCAAAAAGGGGAAATATATAGGGGATTTGGAAAGTTCGTGGAACACGGCAAAAGGGTGCCGCCGCTGCGGAGCAGGCCTCTGGAGCTGGTGTTACGGCAGCAGGGATGGTGTGGCTCTCCACAGGTAGAGCTAGCTCCAGGGCAGTGTAGGTAGTGTAAGTTGCGCTGGGCGTTGTAGTGCAGGGAGGGAAAGATGGCGCAGATGAAAGGAATGGACGGAGGCAGTGCGGTGCTGTCATCCGAGTCTTTACTCACAGTTCTTATGACAGTTCCACTCGTGCACTGTACAGGTGTCAGCCTCCCACGTCGCGCTGCATTCACCAGGCAGGGGTTCAGCACTTCCTCAGGCAGATTAGTAGTACCTGACAGAACCCCACTTTCTTGTGTTCCTAGCTAGACCATCTTCACGCTGGGTCTTTCTCCCTCCTGCCCTGCGCTTCCCACTCTCAATCCCGCTCGGGTGCTCTGAAGTCCCTCCTGTCTCGTCGGAGTTCCCGGACCTGCTTGACCCTCACGGGGATTAGAATGAGGCTTCGGCAACTGACTATATAAGCCAGAAGCCTCCGGTTTTCCCAGCCGAGACTTAGAGTAACACGGCTGGACCAGGGACCGGTCCTCTTCTTGCGGCCTACGATCCCTCTGTCTTCTGGCAGATTCGGGGCGTACGGGTGCCGTCCTGCACTCGCCGTACCCCCTGGGATCCCTTCCTTAGAACGGAGCCTTCTCCCCTGCTCCCCACCTGGGCCTCTAGGACTGGGCCCTACTTGTGGAGCAGAGCTCCTAAAGAGCCTCTGCTCCCAGACTGTCCTCACTCACTCACTCCTCTTACTCCACTGCCACCCTAAGATGGCTTCCCTTTATATACCTACTGTCAAAGTGCTCACTCTAACTACTTCCTCCACCCACACCCACTACTGGTTTCCCCTACCTTTAGGTTCCCCCCACTCCAGCCAGGGACAGGGCTCAGCAGGAAAACACATTGCATCTTGCCCTTCCAGCCGGCCTGGAGTAGTGTAGTGTTGGATGCAGGTTTTGGGGTTCCGGGCAGCACTCCCTCCTTACCTGAGAGAAGGGGATACCACACCTCTGGGTGAGGTACCTCTGTGGCGACTGAACCCTCAGGGGCGCCACATAATCTCTTTACCAATTACTCACATGTACCAGGGTCTGCTCTGCAGGGGCATCTGATCGACCAGAATCCAAAAGGAGGAGACAGTTAAGCAAAAGGCATCAATAGGTGGGAAATACAGCTGGGAAGAGCAGAGGCATTGGAAGTGCTTCCACACACCCAAAGTACTTCAGCCTCGTTTGCTTATCCATTCAAATGAAGCTTTCTCTGTAACGGAGGAATAGACTCTAGCAAAAGGAATGACGGTACTTGTATTTGCAAGAGTTACATGTGCATATAAATAGTTTGAGGCGTGTAATCCTTCTGACAGATTCCTTTTAAAGGGTACCTGTCCTTTCAGGTGACTAGTCAGAACAGGCTGTCACAATTTCTGGTTATTATATGACTTGAATCGTGTGTTTTCATCAGTTTCCCCTCTGCAGGCTCTATCTCTGATTTTCAGTCGTCTCTGAGCTAGTGGGTGGAGATTAGCTACTATGATGTCTATACCGTACACGGACATGATGGATTCTTGCTGCTCTTGCTCTAAGCACAAAGACAGTAGCAACAGAAGCAATGTGGACATTATACAGCATTACTGTGCTGCGGCTGTAAATCCATCAAAGAGAAATACATTACCTATAAGCTGTGGCTCCATCCGCCTGTGTCTTTTTGTCTCTGCCCCCTCCTCTCCCTTCCCTCTCCTTGCAGTATAAATGCAGGTGTAACCTGACACCTCACTGTTCTGGCAGTCTATCTTGTTTTGTCCAAGACAGATTTGAGTTTGTTTTTATTCCTGAGCAGGGCAGTATTAGCCGCTAGGCACTGGAGGGCGGGTGCCTAGGGTGGCAGGTTGCTGGGGCGCACTAATCAGCTTCTTGTCCAAATGGAAGAAAACACATCTGAGTAGTAAGGGGTGTGGGATAAAGGGGTGCAGGGTGTGTGGTATAGTAGGTCGACTCACTCAGCTTCTTAGAGGTAGATACAGGAACATTTTCTGTTTAAGTTTTCAACTGATTTATTAAAATTGTACTGCATAAACCAGTCCAAAATTAGGAAAACAAACACGGCCCTTCTGGCTCAATGGAAAACAAAAATAGGTTCAGTTCTTTTTAACATGAGCACAGCTCTGGTGCTCTCATCTCCAGACACACCAAACACTGAATGAGTCCAAAAGCTTCATATTTACCTTCTGGCCCATACCCTGGGGTGGAGATATGGTGAACAACCCACTCTTTAGCTGTTCACTAAACCCAGCCCTTAGCATGGTCGATTAACCCCTCTCAGCACTTAGTATGCTGGAGCATTTTTCCGGGTTCATATCACTGATGGTAACATCCTGATTGACACATATTTCCCCTCCAGTATTTTACCAGTGAACTTCGCACAGTTGATAAGTGTGCATGGATGTGCAGGGTGTGTGGGATAGAGGGATGCAAGGGGGTGCTGTGTGCGTGAGCTAGCGGGGTGCGAGGCGGTGCAGGTTGCTTGAGTTAGTGAGCGAGAGCGGTGCAGACTTTGAGAGGGATGTTCTGCCGATATATATGACGCGCCCGCTGGGCCGTGGGGTACCCGGTGCCGGGCCGGTAGATGCTGGGGGATGTCACAGTGGCGGTGACCCGGTTCGTGATCCAGGGCGGTCAATAAAAGGGGATATATTTACAGGGGATTTTTATAGTTTATGTTAAAGTTTGTGACGCCACCTGTGGAATGCGGCTAAAGGGAGCGGCTGCTGTGGAGCCGTCCTCTGAAGCTGATGTTACTGCAGCAGGGATGGTGTGGCTCTCCACAGGAAGAGATAGCTCCAGGGCAGTGTAGATGTTGTTGTAGGTTGCGCTGGGCGTTGTAGTGCAGGGAGTGATGGCGCTGCAAGAAACACAGACAAGGTGGTGCAGTGCTCTGGATCTTTACTCACGGTTATTGCAGTCCAAGTTACAGACGTCAAGGTAACTTCCCGTGCCGTGCTGCATTTACTCAGTGAGGGGTTCAGTCCACCCCCAGGTAACTCCGGAGTACATAGCAGGACCCCCTTCTGTGTCCTCTCTCTGGCTGTCTCCCTGAACCTCATACCAAGTGTCCCAGTCCAGTACCTGCGGGCCTTGGTGGGCGACGTCTGTTCCGTCCCCTGGGTCCTATATAGCTACCTTCCTGGTGAGACTGGTATGGAATGTTGGCTACTGGACATGAAATACTGCAGCCTCCGGTTTCTAGCTAAGACGTGCAATCTTCTACTAGTTGAGGGACCAGTTCCCTGTATGCAGCCTGACCCCTCCACCTCCCGGCAGATTCGGGCGTACGGGTGGCCTCTCGCACTGCCTGTACCCCTGGGATCCTTTCTTCTGGTTCCTGGAGCCTTCCTGCTCCCTCTCCTCTCCTTCTCTTCTTCCTCTCAGCCTTGGGCCTCACTGGCTAGGCCCGCCTCTGGAAAAGAGCTCCTACAGAGCCTCTGCTCCTGGCACTTTCCTCCTCAGACTAATCTGTCTTTCTAAGATGGTTTCTCTTTTTATATCTTCCTTCTATGTGCTCCCCTTAACTACGTCCTCCACCCACACCCCTTTACTAGGTTCCCCCCACTCCAGCCAGGGACCAGGGACTGTGCTCTCCCGTAGGAGCAATCTCGCCTCGCCCTCTGAAGTGTGGTGTAATGAATGCAGGTGTTGGGGTCCTGAGCTGTACTCCTTCCTTACCTGAGAGTGAGATACCACAGCTCTGGGTGAGATGCAGTACCTCTGTGGTGACCGAACCCTCAGGGGCGCCACATATATATGTGTGTGTGTATATAATATAATGTGTGTATGTATATAATGTGTGTGTGTATATATCTATATATATCTATATATACACAGCTCATTTTCATTTTCTCTGATTTTTCTCTTTATAGGTCTATTTTTGAGTAAAATGTACATTGTTGTTTTATTCTATAAACTACTGACAACTTGTCTCCGAAATTCAAAGCTAAAAATTTTGTATTTATTTGCAGCAAATGAGAAATCGTCAAAATAATAAAAAAGAAACAGAGAACCAGAGAACCAGTGCTGTCAGACCTCAAATACTGCAAAGAAAACAAGTTCTTATTCATTTAGAAACAACAATACTCATGTTTTAACTCAGGAAGAGTTCAGAAATCAATATTTGGTGGAATAATCATGATTTTTAATCCCAGCTTTCATGCGTCTTGGCTGCTTTCCACCAGTCTTTCACGCTGCTTTTGGGTGACCTTATGCCACTCCTGGCACAAAAATGTAAGCAGTTCTTCTTTGTTTGATGGCTTGTGACTATCCATCTTCCTCTTGATTACATTCCAGAGGTTTTCAATGGGGTTCAGGTCTGGAGATTGGGCTGGCCATGACAGGGTCTTGATGTGGTGCTCCTTCATCCACACATTGATTGACCTAGCTGTGTGGCATGGGGCATTGTCCTGCTGGAAAAACCAGTCCTCAGAGTTGGGGAACATTGCCTGAGCAGAAGGAAGCAAGTGGTTTTTCAAGAATAACCTTGTATGCGGCTTGATTCATACGTCCTTCGTAAAGATTAACCTGCCCAATTCCAGCCTTGCTGAAGCATCCCCAGATCATCACCGATCCTCCACCAAATTTCACAGTGGTGCAAGACACTGTGGCTTGTATGCCTCTCCAGGTCTCTGTCTAACCATTAGACGACCAGGTGTTGGGCAAAGCTGAAAATTAGACTCATCAGAGAAGATTACCTTACTCCAGTCCTCTATGGTCCAATCCTTATGGTCTTTGGCAAACTTCAGCCTGGCTCTCCTTTGCTTCTCATTGATGAAAGGCTTTTTTCTAGCTTTACATGGCTTGAGGTCTCTAGGAGCCAGTTATGAACTGTTCTTGCCGTGCACTTCACCTCAGCTGCCATTTGCCATTCCTTCTGTAGGTCACTTGATGTCATCCTGCGGTTGCTGAGTGACATTGGAATAAGATGACGGTCATCCCGGTCAGTGGAGAGTCGCTTTCGCCCTCTGCCGGTCTGTAGCTTTGTTGTCCCCAATGTCTGCTGCTTGACCTTGTTGTAATGGACTGCCGTCTTTGAAATTTTAAGGATGGAGGCAACATGACGCTCACTGTATCCCTCTGCTAGAGAAGCCAGAATTGAGCCCTTCTTTTCCTCACTCAAGACTTCTTTTCAACTCCTTTGGCATGGTTAAAAGTTAGTTTTTCATTCATATTACTTTTGTGCTATTCCTAGCACTTGTTTTGCCATCCAGCTTGTCCTATTGCAAGAGGATTGTGAAGCCCACAGCAGTGTTTTTTATCCTTTCCCTCATTACATAAGATTTGGTTCAGGTGATCACCTAATCAGAAGCACATTAAGTAGAATGAGGTGGACTGTGGTTGGAATTCAACTGACGCTGGAATAGAATGGCTGTCAGACATGTAGAGATGGGGATTTTTTTCCATTGATTTGAACAAAGGCAAATTGAGCCTAAAGTATGAATCTTTAGGCTCCATTTGCTCTGCTTTCAGATGTCTCATTTCAGACAGCACAATCCTGAATTTCAGGGATTCAGTTGTAAGCCTTGTGTAAAGACCTGAATGCAGCGCTGAATGTAGTGTGAATAGGTCCTTACATCCTACACCACCTCAGGGGATTGTTGTTATGGAGTATTGCCCCTGGGTGGCCGCAGTTATGACCACCACCAGGACTCGCGGTCATCCACCCTAGCTTTGGTATTCTGGGGAGCTGGTATAATGAATATCTGAGAAGAGCCCTAGAGAAGCAAGAACATTGGACAACCAAGATGTGGTGGCCTCAAGTCAGGTGTAGTGTTCAACAGGGCAAGACTTTCTACCTTGTATCTATTGTGTATGGGTATCGTGGTTGTGGGGGACTTCATGTGTCCAGTAACCATAGTGGATGCCCATTCCTAAACTAATCAAGGATTCCTGTGGACCTATTGAGCTAATAGAACCAGCAGTCAAATTAATGTCCCAAATGATCCCCACAAATTAATAACTAATAGGGAATTAGGTAATGCACACGGAGCATGATGCTTCGCACTTGTCTTTGGTTTGCTGCTGATTGCAGGAGGTTTATGGACTAGTTGATGTGCGGCCCCACAACTTGTCTATAGTAGATACCAGCCCCATCATCTTTTTTTTTCAACCTTTGTATGTGAGGACCCTGCACACGACTGGTCCCATTTCCATACTTTTTCCATTAATAGCCGGTCATAATAGAGTAAACCAGAGATGTGGGTCATCCATTTCAGGTGTTGTAGGTGTTCTCAGTCTTCTGAAATCCCTTTAAAGAGAACCTGTCACTTTCCATAACGATGTAATTTTTTACCTGGTGTAAATGCCCCTGTTCTGAATACGGCGTTGCTTTTCTTGTGTTGCTGCCCCTCTGTCCCTCTTCCCTGGATGCAAATCATCTTTTTAGCCAAGTGGACTAAGAGTGGGATATATCAACCAATTCATCTCCACCCACCTGTCAGGCAGATCTGTGTACATCTCCTCAGATGGATGCCAGCTCTGCAGGGAATTATTTGACATAAAGAGGTTGTCCGGCACCACTCACATCTGCATTGGTGGTGAGCGACACTGATGACATTGCTCTGGGAGATACAAAACAGGACATGTACTTTATTAAAGGGAATCTGTCAGCAGATTTTTGCTACTTAATCTGAGAGCAGCATGATGTAGAGCAAGACATCCTGATTCCAGGGATGTGTCACTTATTAGGCTGTGTGTTGTAGTTTCAATACAATCCATGTTTTATCAACAGGAGATGATCACTGCCTGACTAGGTCTCAGGTACAGGCCAGTCAGGCTCATCTGTGTAACCCCGCCCTCACCACTGATTTGCAGTTTGTACACAGGAATCTGCCAGCGTGGGCGGGGTTACACAGGGCTTAACATTCTGAGCACTGCTTCATTTACAACAGAGAAAACAGGGATTCTATCAAAACTGCACCAAGCAGTCTAGTAAGTGATACATCGCTGGAATCAGGCTCTCTGCCCCTACATCATGCTGATCTCGGATTACGTAGCAAAACCTTCTGACAGATTCCCTTTAACTGGAATTGTGTATCTATCCTATCCTATTGCAATAACTAAAGATGCAAGTCGGAAACGCATTTGCGGTTAAACATTATTCTGGTTAGGATCGTGACCTATGGTGATGTTTTTATATATTTTTTGCAACAAATAAACTCACAAGATTTTTAACCCTATCCTGACCCTGTAACACTATTTTCTTCGTTCTAATAAATAGGTGGAAAATTTGGCACAAATCCCTCCAAGTATCTGCTTTACTACCTATAGCCAGCCTTGGTAAATGGGCTATTGTGTTCATTTCTGAGTGAGGCCCTAGTTTTGTCTTGGGGCCCATGGCTACTTATTGCACCCTGTGACACCTATTTAGCCATTTTCCTGGGTTTCCTGCATTCTGCTTTGCTGTGATCTGGTCATCAGTCTTTCAGGTAGTGTGTTTTATAGGACCAATACAATATAAGTGCCCCCATCACAGAGACCGACCCCCAAAACACTGGTGATGTAACTTGGGCTGGAGTTATATGTGACCTGCTCTATGTACAGGTGCATCTCACAGAACTAGAATATTATCAAAAAGTTACTTTATTTCAGTTCTTCAATACAAAAAGTGAAACTCCTATATTATATAGAGTCATTACACACAGAGGGATCTATTTCAAGTGTTTATTCTTGTTAATGTTGATTATGGCTTACAGCCTATGAAAACACAAAAGTTATTATCTCAGTAAATTAGAATACTTTATAACAGCTTGAAAAATTATTTTAAAATCCGAAATATTGGCCTATTGAAATGTATATTCAGTAAATGCACTCAATACCTGGTCGGGGCTCCTTTTGCATCAATTACTGCATCAATGCGGCAATGTGGCATGGAGGCGATCAGCCTGTGGCACTGCTGAGGTGTTATGGAAGCCCAGGTGGCTTTGATAGCAGCCTTCAGCTCGTCTGCATTGTTGGGTCTGATGTCTCTCATCTTCCTCTTGACAATACCCCATAGATTCTCTATAATAGATTCTCTATGGGGTTAAGGTCAGGCGAGTTTGCTGCCAATCAAGCTCAGTGATACTGTTGTGTGTAAACCAGGTATTGGTACTTTTGGCAGTGTGGACAGGGGCCAAGTCCTGCTGGAGACTGAAATTTCCATCTCCAAAAGTTTGTCTGCAGAGGGAAGCATGAAGTGCTCTAAAATTTCCTGGTAGGCGGCTGCGCTGACTTTGGTCTTGATAAAACACAGTGGACCTACACCAGCAGATGACATGGCTCCCCAAACCATCACTGATGGTGGAAACTTCACACTAGACCTCCAGCAGCTAAACAAATGAAATGAAACAAATTAAAATTGGAACTCTGGGACCTTGTGGAGTGTGTCAATGACGGCCTTCTGGACATCTGTCAAGTCAACAGTCTTCCCCATGATTGCGGAGCCTACTGAAACAGACTAAGGGACTTTTTAAATGCTTAGGAAGCCTTTGCAGGTGTTTTTTGTTAATTATTTAAGTTTACTGAGATAATGACTGTTGTGTTTTCATTGGCTGTAAGCCATAGCCATCAACATTAACAGAAATAAACACTTGAAATAGATCACTCTGTTTGTAATGACTCTATATAATATATGACTTTGACTTTTTATATTGAAGAACTGAAATTAACTTTTTGATGATATTCTAATTTTGTGAGATGCTCCTGTATGTAGCACCCTCTATACTCCCTGGTCCTGCAGCAGCTGCCATCATGTATACAGCAGATGAGACAGACACTTTATTATATGCCAGATGAGCCAAGTCTGGTTCTAGTTCTGGAATATTGAGCGTCAGCGTTCACTCTCATCATTGTTTCTGTAGGGTGAAGTCCACACAAATAAAACACGCAACACAATATATTATTAATTTTTTTATTGGAATAGCAATAAGCCACATTGTAATAAAAATATTACTGGCCCTTTAATAAATTAAAGTTCACAATGACTCTCAGGTCAGGCCCGATAGAGACTACAGAACTTGCTGCGGATAGTGCAGACCTGATGAGAGCCACTGGAACCAAAGATCCAGAAGAAGGCGAAGAAAACCCCCTAGGGGGGAAAAAAATTCCTTCCTGACCCCAGTTCTGGCGATCGGATATCTCCCTGGATCTTGTCTCTCCTGCTGCATATTGCTGTATATCTGTACGTCAGGGGCGGACACAGCCAGAAGAGGGCCCCTCTATCAGAACAGTATATCTAGCCCCGTGTCTGAACTATTGGGCGGGCCGCCTCGGGCATGGCCCCGTGTCTGCACTGTTGGGCCGCCCACCTCGGGCCTGGCTTCGTGTCTGGACTGTGGGACTTCCCGCCTTGAGTCTGGACTGTTGGACCTCCTACTTCGGGTCTGGACAGTTGGGCCGCCCGCCTCGGGTCTGGACAGTTCCCCTCTATCAGTATATTGGCATAGCTTATCATAATGCACAATTCACCTGATTAGGAGGTGGTGGTGGCCCCTTTACATCTTGGGTCCCTGTGGAACTGCACATGTTGCACCAATTGGCCACCCTCCTCGGGTCTGGCCCCATGTCTGGACTGTTGGGCCGCCCGACTCGGGTCTGGACTGTTGGGCCGCCCGCCCTGGGTCTGGACTGTTGGGCCGCCCGCCCTGGGTCTGGACTGTTGGGCCGCCCGCCCTGGGTCTGGATTGTGGGGCCCGTCCGCCCTGTGTCTGGACTTTGGGGCCGCCTGCCCTGGGTCTAACCCCAGGTCTGGACTGTGGGGCCGCCTGCCCCGGGACTATCCCCGTGTCTGGACTGTTTGGCCCGTCCGCTCCGAGCCTTGACTGTGGGGCCCGTCCACCCCAAGCCTTGACTGTGGGGCCCGTCCACCCCAAGCCTGGACTGTGGGGCCCGTCCACCCCAAGCCTGGACTGTGGGGCCCGTCCACCCCAAGCCTGGACTGTGGGGCCCGTCCACCCCAAGCCTGGACTGTGGGGCTCGTCCGCCCCGAGCCTGGAGTTTGGGGCCCGTCTGCCCCGAGCCTGGACTGTGGGGCCCGAGCGTGAACTGTGGGGCCCATCCGCCCCGAGCGTGGATTGTGGGGCAAGAACGTGGACTGTGGGGCCCGTCCGCCCCGAGCCTGGACGGTGGGGCCCATCCGCCCCGAGCCTGGACAGTGGGGCCCGTCCGCCCTCTGTCCGTACTGTGGCCGCCCCATGTCCGGACTGTGAGGTTCCTGCCCCGGGTTTAGCCCCAGGTCTGGATTGTGGGGCATGCCCACCCCGTGTCAGGACTGTGGGGCCCGTCCGCCCCTTGCCCTAACTATGGGCCCGCCCGCCCCGTGTCCTGACTGTGAGGCCCGCCCACCCCGTATACAGACTGTTGGGCCTGCCCGCCCAGTGTCCTGACTGTGGAGCCCGCCCGCCCCGTGTCCTGACTTTGGGGCTCGCCCGCCCCAACTCCAGACTGTGGGGCCCATCCGCCCCGAGTCCGGACTTTGGGGCCGCCTGCCCCGGGTCTAGCCCCAGGTCTGGACTGTGGGGCCACCAGTCCCGGGACTAGCCCCGTGTCCGGACTGTGGGGCACGCGCGCCCCGAGCCTGGACTGTGGGGCACACCCGACCCGAGCGGGAAAGGGGGGCCCGTCCGCCCCGAGCCTGGACTGTGGGGACCATCCGCCCCGAGCCTGGACTGTGGGGCCCGTCCACCCCGAGATTGGACTGTGGGGCCCGAGCGTGGACTGTGGGGCCTGTCCGCCCGAGCCTGGACTGTGGGGCCCCCCGTCCGCCCAGGGTCTGGACTGTGGGGCCGGCTGCCCCCGGGTCTAGCCCCGAGCCTAGACTGTGGGGCCTGCCGGCCCTATGTCCGTACTGTGGCCGCCCCGTGGCTGGACTGTGGGGCCGCCTGCCCCAGGTCTAGCCCCAGGTCTGGACTGTGGGGCATGCCCACCCCGTGTCAGGACTGTGGGGCCCGTCCGCCCCGTGTCCGGACTGTGGGGCCGCCTGCCCCGGGACAAGCCCAGTCCCCAGACTGTGGGGCCCGCCCCATGTCCTAACTATAGGCCCGCCCACACTGTGTCCTGACTGTGGGGCCTGTCCGCTCCGAGCCTGGACTGTGGGGCCGGTTGCCCCCGGGTCTAGCCCCGAGCCTGGACTGTGGGGACCGCCTGCCCTATGTCCGGACTGTGGCCGCCTCGTGTCCGTACTGTGGGGCCCGTCCACCCCGTGTCCGGACTGTGGGGCTGCCTGCCCCGGGTCTAGCTCCAACTCTGGACTGTGGGGCATGCCCGCCCCGTGTCAGGACTGTGGGGCCCGTCCGACCCGTGTTCGGACTTTGCGGCCGCCAGCCCCGGGTCTAGCCGCAGGTCTGGACTGTTGGGCTGCCTGCCCCAGGACTAGCACCGTGTCCTAACTATACCCCGTGTCCTGACTGTGGGGCCCGTTCGCCCCGTGTCCTTACTGTGGGGCTCGCCCGCAGAGTGTCCCGACTGTGGGGCCAGCCCGCCCTGTGTCCTGACTGTGGGGCCCCCCGCCCCGGGTCTGAACTGTGGGGCCGACTGCCCCCGGGTCTAGCCCCGAGCCTGGACTGTGGGGCCCCCCCGTGTCCGGACTGTGGGACCATCCACCCCGTGTCTGGACTGTGGGCCGCCTGCTCCGGGTCTAGCCCCAGGTCTGGACTGTGGGGCATGCCCGCCCCGTGTCCGGACTGTGGGGCCCGTCCACCCCGTGTCCGGACAGTGGGCCGCCTGCCCGGACTGTGGGCCGCCTGCCCCGGGTCTAGCCCCAGGTCTAGACTGTGGGGCCGCCTGCCCCGGGATTAGCTCCGTGTCCGGACTGTGGGGCCCGCCCGCCCGCCCGCCCCGTGTCCTGACTGTGGAGCCCGCCCGTCCCGTGTCCTGACTGTGGGCACCGCACGCCCCGAGCCTGGACTGTGTGGCACACCCGCCCCGAGCGGGAAAGGGGGGCCCATCCGCCCCGAGCCTGGACTGAGGGGCCCGTCCGCCCCGAGCCTGGACTGTGGGGCCCGTCCGCCCCGAGCCTGGACTGTGGGGCCCGTCCGCCCCGAGCCTGGACTGTGGGGCCCGTCCGCCCCGAGCCTGGACTGTGGGGCCCGTCCGCCCCGAGCCTGGACTGTGGGGCCCGTCCGCCCCGAGCCTGGACTGTGGGGCCCGCCCTATGTACGGACTGTGGCCGCACTGCATCTGGACTGTGGGGCCCGTCCACCCCGTGTCCGGACTGTGGGGCCGCCTGCATCGGGTCTAGCCCCTGGACTGGACTGTGGGGCCCCCCACCCCAGGTCCGGATGGTGGGGCCCCCCGCCCGCCCCGAGTCTAGCCCCAGGTCTGGACTGTGGGCCCCCTCGTCAGCCCCGGGCACGGACTGTGGGGCCCCCCACCCGCCCCGGGTCTGAACTGTGGGGCCGGCTGCCCCGGGTCTAGCCCCGAGCCTGGACTGTGGGGCCCACCCTATGTCCGGACTGTGGCCGCCCCGTGTCCGGACTGTGGGGCTCGTCCACCCCGTGTCCGGACTTTGGGGCTGCCTGCCCCGGGTCTAGCTCCAGGTCTGGACTGTGGGGCATGTCAACCCCGTGTCAGGACTGTGGGGCCCATCCTCCCCGTGTCTTGACTGTGGGGCCAACTGCCCCTGGTCTAGCCTCAGGTCTGGACTGTGGGGCCGCCAGCCCTGGTACTAGCCCCGTGTCCGGACTGTGGGGCCCGTCCGCTCCGAGCCTGGACTGTGGTGCCCGTCCGCTCCGAGCCTAGACTGCGGGGCCCGTCCGCTCCGAGCCTGGATTGTGGGGCCCGCCTGTCCTGGGTCTAGCCCCGAGCCTGGACTGTGGGGCCCGCCCTATATCCGGACTGCGGCCGCCCCGTGTCCGGACTGTGGGGCCGGTTGCCCCGGGTCTAGCCCCGAACCTGGAATGTGCGGCCCGCCCACCCTATGTCCGGACTGTGGCCGCCCCGTGTCCGGACTGTAGGGCTCGTCCACCCCGTGTCCGGACTGTGGGGCATGTCCGCCCCATGTCAGGACTGTGGGGCCGGTTGCCCCGGGTCTAGCCCCGAACCTGGAATGTGCGGCCCGCCCACCCTATGTCCGGACTGTGGCCGCCCCGTGTCCGGACTGTAGGGCTCGTCCGCCCCGTGTCCGGACTGTGGGGCCCGTCCGCCCCGAGCCCGGACTGTGGGGCCCGTCCACCCCGGGCCCGGACTGTGGGGCCCGTCCGCCCCGAGCCCGGACTGTGGGGCCCGTCCGCCCCGAGCCTGGAATGTGGGGCCCCTCCGCCCCGAGCCTGGACTGTGGGGCCCCTCCGCCCCGAGCCTGGACTGTGGGGCCCCTCCGCCCCGAGCCTGGACTGTGGGGCCCCTCCGCCCCGAGCCTGGACTGTGGGGCCCGTCCGACCTGAGCCTGGACTGCGGGGCCCGTCCGCAGTGAGGATGGACTGTGGGGCCTGTCCGCCCTGAGCCTGGACTGTGGGGCCCATCCGTCCCGGGTCTAGCCCCGAGCCTGGACTGTGGGGCCCGCCCTATATCCGGACTGCGGCCGCCCCGTGTCCGGACTGTGGGGCCGCCTGCCCCGGGTCTAGCCCCAGGTCCGGACTGTGGGGCCCCCCGCCCGCCCCGATTCCAGACTGTGGGGCCCCTCGCCTGCCCCGGGTCCAGACTGTGGGATCCCCCGCTTGCCCCGGGTCTGGACTGTGGGGCCGACTGCCCCCGGGTCTAGCCCCGAGCCTGGACTGTGGGGCCCGCCAACCTTATGTCCAGACTGTGCCCCCCCCGTGTCTGGAATGTGGGGACCGTCCACCCCGTGTCCGGACTGTGGGCCGCCTGCTCCGGGTCTAGCCCTAGGTCTGGACTGTGGGGCATGCCCGCCCCGCATCCGGACTGTGGGGCCCGTCCACCCCTTGTCCGGACTGTGGGCCGCCTGCCCCGGGTCTAGCCCCAGGTCTGGACTGTGAAGCCGCCTGTCCCGGGATTAGCCCCGTGTCCGGCCTGTGGGTGTCCTGACTGTAGGGCTCGCCCGCCCCGAGTCCAGACTGTGGGGCCCATCCGCACCGTGTCCTGACTTGGGGCCGCCTGCCCCGGGTCTAGCCCCAGGTCTCGACTGTGGGGCCACCTGCCCCGGGACTAGCCCCGAGCCTGGACTGTGGGGCACGCCCACCCCGAGCGGGAAAGGGAGGCCCATCCGCTCCGAGCCTGGACTGTGGGGCCCGTCCGCCCCGTGTCCGGACTGTGGGGCCGCCTGCCCCGGGACAAGCCCAGTCCCCGGACTGTGGGGCCCGCCCCATGTCCTAACTATGGGCCCGCCCACACTGTGTCCTGACTGTGGGGCCCGTCCGCCCCGAGCCTGGACTGTGGGGCCGGTTGCCCCCGGGTCTAGCCCCGAGCCTGGACTGTGGGGACCGCCCGCCCTATGTCCGGACTGTGGCCGCCTCGTGTCCGTACTGTGGGGCCCGTCCGCCCCGTGTCCGGACTGTGGGGCTGCCTGCCCCGGGTCTAGCCCCAACTCTGGACTGTGGGGCATGCCCGCCCCGTGTCAGGACTGTGGGGCCCGTCCGACCCGTGTTCGGACTTTGCGGCCGCCAGCCCCGGGTCTAGCCGCAGGTCTGGACTGTTGGGCCGCCTGCCCCAGGACTAGCACCGTGTCCTAACTATGGGCCCGCCCACCCCGTGTCCTGACTGTGGGGCCCGTTCGCCCCGTGTCCTTACTGTGGGGCTCGCCCGCAGAGTGTCCCGACTGTGGGGCCAGCCCGCCCTGTGTCCTGACTGTGGGGCCCCCTGCCCCGGGTCTGAACTGTGGGGCCGACTGCCCCCGGGTCTAGCCCCGAGCCTGGACTGTGGGGCCCGCCCGCCTTATATCCGGACTGTGGTCCCCCCCCGTGTCCGGACTGTGGGACCGTCCACCCCGTGTCCGGACTGTGGGCCGCCTGCTCCGGGTCTAGCCCCAGGTCTGGACTGTGGGGCATGCCCGCCCCATGTCCGGACTGTGGGGCCCGTCCACCCCGTGTCCGGACAGTGGGCCGCCTGCCCGGACTGTGGGCCGCCTGCCCCGGGTCTAGCCCCAGGTCTAGACTGTGGGGCCGCCTGCCCCGGGATTAGCTCCGTGTCCGGACTGTGGGGCCCGCCCGCCCCGTGTCCTGACTGTGGAGCCCGCCCGTCCCGTGTCCTGACTGTGGGCACCGCACGCCCCGAGCCTGGACTGTGTGGCACGCCCGCCCCGAGCGGGAAAGGGGGGCCCGTCCGCCCCGAGCCTGGACTGAGGGGCCCGTCCGCCCCGAGCCTGGACTGAGGGGCCCGTTCGCCCCGAGCCTGGACTGTGGGGCCCGTCCGCCCCGAGCCTGGACTGTGGGGCCCATCCGCCCCGAGCCTGGACTGTGGGGCCCGTACGCCCCGAGCCTGGAGTGTGGGGCCCGTACACCCCGAGCCTGGACTGTGGGGCCCGCCCTATGTACGGACTGTGGCCGCACTGCATCTGGACTGTGGGGCCCGTCCACCCCGTGTCCGGACTGTGGGGCCGCCTGCATCAGGTCTAGCCCCTGGACTGGACTGTGGGGCCCCCCACCCCAGGTCCGGATGGTGGGGCCCCCCGCCCGCCCCGAGTCTAGCCCCAGGTCTGGACTGTGGGCCCCCGCGTAAGCCCCGAGCACGGACTGTGGGGCCCTCCACCCGCCCCGGGTCTGAACTGTGGGGCCGGCTGCCCCGGGTCTAGCCCCAAGCCTGGACTGTGGGGCCCACCCTATGTCCGGACTGTGGCCGCCCCGTGTCCGGACTGTGGGGCTCGTCCACCCCGTGTCCGGACTTTGGGGCTGCCTGCCCCGGGTCTAGCTCCAGGTATGGACTGTGGGGCATGTCAAGCCCGTGTCAGGACTGTGGGGCCCATCCTCCCCGTGTCTTGACTGTGGGGCCACCTGTCCCTGGTCTAGCCTCAGGTCTGGACTGTGGGGCCGCCAGCCCTGGTACTAGCCCCGTGTCCGGACTGTGGGGCCCGTCCGCTCCGAGCCTGGACTGTGGTGCCCGTCCGCTCCGAGCCTAGACTGCGGGGCCCATCCGCCCCGTGTCCGGACTATGGGGCCGGTTGCCCCGGGTCTAGCCCCGAACCTGGAATGTGCGGCCCGCCCACCCTATGTCCGGATTGTGGCCGCCCCGTGTCCGGACTGTAGGGCTCGTCCATCCCGTGTCCGGACGGTGGGGCATGTCCGCTCCGAGCTTGGACTGTGGTGCCCGTCCGCTCCGAGCCTAGACTGCGGGGCCCATCCGCCCCGTGTCCGGACTATGGGGCCGGTTGCCCCGGGTCTAGCCCCAAACCTGGAATGTGCGGCCTGCCCACCCTATGTCCGGACTGTGGCCGCCCCGTGTCTGGACTGTGGGGCCCGTCCGCCCCGAGCCCGGACTGTGGGGCCCGTCCACCCCGAGCCCGGACTGTGGGGCCCGTCCGCCCCGAGCCCGGACTGTGGGGCCCGTCCGCCCCGAGCCCGGACTGTGGGGCCCGTCCGCCCCGAGCCCGGACTGTGGGGCCCGTCCGCCCCGAGCCCGGACTGTGGGGCCCGTACGCCCCGAGCCCGGACTGTGGGGCCCGTACGCCCCGAGCCTGGACTGTGGGGCCCGTACGCCCCGAGCCTGGACTGTGGGGCCCGCCCTATGTACGGACTGTGGCCGCACTGCATCTGGACTGTGGGGCCCGTCCACCCCGTGTCCGGACTGTGGGACCGCCTGCATCAGGTCTAGCCCCTGGACTGGACTGTGGGGCCCCCCACCCCAGGTCCGGATGGTGGGGCCCCCCGCCCGCCCCGAGTCTAGCCCCAGGTCTGGACTGTGGGCCCCCGCGTAAGCCCCGGGCACGGACTGTGGGGCCCCCCACCCGCCCCGGGTCTGAACTGTGGGGCCGGCTGCCCCGGGTCTAGCCCCAAGCCTGGACTGTGGGGCCCACCCTATGTCCGGACTGTGGCCGCCCCGTGTCCGGACTGTGGGGCTCGTCCACCCCGTGTCCGGACTTTGGGGCTGCCTGCCCCGGGTCTAGCTCCAGGTCTGGACTGTGGGGCATGTCAAGCCCGTGTCAGGACTGTGGGGCCCATCCTCCCCGTGTCTTGACTGTGGGGCCACCTGTCCCTGGTCTAGCCTCAGGTCTGGACTGTGGGGCCGCCAGCCCTGGTACTAGCCCCGTGTCCGGACTGTGGGGCCCGTCCGCTCCGAGCCTGGACTGTGGTGCCCGTCCGCTCTGAGCCTAGACTGCGGGGCCCATCCGCCCCGTGTCCGGACTATGGGGCCGGTTGCCCCGGGTCTAGCCCCGAACCTGGAATGTGCGGCCCGCCCACCCTATGTCCGGACTGTGGCCGCCCCGTGTCCGGACTGTAGGGCTCGTCCACCCCGTGTCCGGACGGTGGGGCATGTCCGCTCCGAGCCTGGACTGTGGTGCCCGTCCGCTCTGAGCCTAGACTGCGGGGCCCATCCGCCCCGTGTCCGGACTATGGGGCCGGTTGCCCCGGGTCTAGCCCCGAACCTAGAATGTGCGGCCCGCCCACCCTATGTCCGGACTGTGGCCGCCCCGAGCCCGGACTGTGGGGCCCGTCCGCCCCGAGCCCGGACTGTGGGGCCCGTCCGCCCCGAGCCCGGACTGTGGGGCCCGTCCGCCCCGAGCCCGGACTGTGGGGCCCGTCCGCCCCGAGCCCGGACTGTGGGGCCCGTCCGCCCCGAGCCCGGACTGTGGGGCCCGTCCGCCCCGAGCCCGGACTGTGGGGCCCGTCCGCCCCGAGCCTGGACTGTGGGGCCCCTCTGCCCCGAGCCTAGACTGTGGGGCCCCTCTGCCCCGAGCCTAGACTGTGGGGCCCCTCCGCCCCGAGCCTGGACTGTGGGGCCCCTCCGCCCCGAGCCTGGACTGTGGGGCCCCTCCGCCCCGAGCCTGGACTGTGGGGTCCCTCCGCCCCAAGCCTGGACTGTGGGGCCCGTCCGACCTGAGCCTGAACTGCGGGGCCCGTCCGCAGCGAGGATGGACTGTGGGGCCTGTCCGCCCTGAGCCTGGACTGTGGGGCCCATCCGTCCCGGGTCTAGCCCCGAGCCTGGACTGTGGGGCCCGCCCTATATCCGGACTGCGGCCGCCCCGTGTCCGGACTGTGGGGCCGCCTGCCCCGGGTCTAGCCCCAGGTCTGGACTGTGGGGCCCCCCGCCCGCCCCGATTCCAGACTGTGGGGCCCCTCGCCCGCCCCGGGTCCAGACTGTGGGATCTCCCGCTTGCCCCGGGTCTGGACTGTGGGGCCGATTGCCCCCGGGTCTAGCCCCGAGCCTGGACTGTGGGGCCCGCCAACCTTATGTCCGGACTGTGCCCCCCCCGTGTCTGGAATGTGTGGACCGTCCACCCCGTGTCCGGACTGTGGGCCGCCTGCTCCGGGTCTAGCCCTAGGTCTGGACTGTGGGGCATGCCCGCCCCGCATCCGGACTGTGGGGCCCGTCCACCCCTTGTCCGGACTGTGGGCCGCCTGCCTCGGGTCTAGCCCCAGGTCTGGACTGTGAAGCCGCCTGTCCTGGGATTAGCCCCGTGTCCGGCCTGTGGGTGTCCTGACTGTAGGGCTCGCCCGCCCCGAGTCCAGACTGTGCGGCCCATCCGCACCGTGTCCTGACTTGGGGCCGCCTGCCCCGGGTCTAGCTCCAGGTCTCGACTGTGGGGCCACCTGCCCCGGGACTAGCCCCGAGCCTGGACTGTGGGGCACGCCCGCCCCGAGCGGGAAAGGGAGGCCCATCCGCTCCGAGCCTGGACTGTGGGGCCCGTCCGCCCCGAGCCTGGACTGTGGGGCCAGTCCACCCTGAGCCTGGACTGTGGGGCCAGTCCACCCCGAGCATGGACTGTGGGGCCCGCCCGCCCCGAGCCTGGACTGTGGGGCCCGCCCGCCCCGAGCCTGGACTGTGGGGCCCGCCCGCCCCGAGCCTGGACTGTGGGGCCCGCCCGCCCCGAGCCTGGACTGTGGGGCCCGCCCGCCCCGAGCCTGGACTGTGGGGCCCGTCAGCCCCGAGCCTGGACTGTGGGGCCCGTCAGCCCCGAGCCTGGACTGTGGGGCCCGTCAGCCCCGAGCCTGGACTGTGGGGCCCGTCAGCCCCGAGCCTGGACTGTGGGGCCCGTCAGCCCCGAGCCTGGACTGTGGGGCCCGTCAGCCCCGAGCCTGGACTGTGGGGCCCGTCAGCCCCGAGCCTGGACTGTGGGGCCCGTCAGCCCCGAGCCTGGACTGTGGGGCCCGTCCGCCCCGAGCCTGGACTGTGGGGCCCGTCCGCCCCGAGCCTGGACTGTGGGGCCCCTCGCCCGCCCCGGGTCTGGACTTTGGGGCCAGCTGCCCCCGGGTCTAGCCCCGAGCCTGGACTGGCCCGCCCTATGTCCGGACTGTGGGGCCCGTCCACCCCGTGTCCGGACTGTGCGGCCGCCTGCCCCGGCTCTAGCCCCAGGTCAGGACTGGCCCGCCCCTAGCCTGGACTGTGGGGCCCGTCCGCTCCAAGCGTGGACTGTGGGGCCCGTCCATCCAGAGCATGGACAGTGGGGCCCGAGCGTGGACTGTGGGGCCCGAGCCTGGACTGTGGGGCCCGTCCGCTCCAAGCGTGGACTGTGGGGCCCGTCCATCCAGAGCATGGACAGTGGGGCCCGAGCGTGGACTGTGGGGCCTGAGCCTGGACTGTGGGGCCCGAGCCTGGACTGTGGGGCCCGTCCGCTCTGAGCCTGGACTGTGGAGCCCGTCCGCCCCGAGCCTGGACTGTGGGGCCCGTCCGCCCCGAGCCTGGACTGTGGGGCCCCCCGCCCGGCCCGGGTCTGGACTGTGGGGCCCCCCGCCCGCCCCGATTCCAGACTGTGGGGCCCCTCGCCCGCCCCGGGTCCAGACTGTGGGATCCTCCGCTTGCCCCGGGTTTGGACTGTGGGGCCGATTGCCCCCGGGTCTAGCCCCGAGCCTGGACTGTGGGGCCCGCCAACCTTATGTCCGGACTGTGCCCCCCCCGTGTCTGGAATGTGGGGACCGTCCACCCCGTGTCCGGACTGTGGGCCGCCTGCTCCGGGTCTAGCCCTAGGTCTGGACTGTGGGGCATGCCCGCACCGCATCTGGACTGTGGGGCCCGTCCACCCCTTGTTCGGACTGTGGGCCGCCTGCCCCGGGTCTAGCCCCAGGTCTGGACTGTGAAGCCGCCTGTCCCGGGATTAGCCCCGTGTCCGGCCTGTGGGTGTCCTGACTGTAGGGCTCGCCCGCCCCGAGTCCAGACTGTGCGGCCCATCCGCACCGTGTTCTGACTTGGGGCCGCCTGCCCCGGGTCTAGCCCCAGGTCTCGACTGTGGGGCCACCTGCCCCGGGACTAGTCCCGAGCCTGGACTGTGGGGCACGCCCGCCCCGAGCGGGAAAGGGAGGCCCATCCGCTCCGAGCCTGGACTGTGGGGCCCATCCCCCCCGAGCCTGGACTGTGGGGCCAGTCCACCACGAGCATGGACTGTGGGGCCAGTCCACCCCGAGCATGGACTGTGGGGCCCGCCCGCCCCGAGCCTGGACTGTGGGGCCCGCCCGCCCCGAGCCTGGACTGTGGGGCCCGCCCGCCCCTGGACTGTGGGGCCCGTCAGCCCCGAGCCTGGACTGTGGGGCCCGTCAGCCCCGAGCCTGGACTGTGGGGCCCGCCCGCCCCGAGCCTGGACTGTGGGGCCCGTCAGCCCCGAGCCTGGACTGTGGGGCCCGTCAGCCCCGAGCCTGGACTGTGGGGCCCGTCCGCCCCGAGCCTGGACTGTGGGGCCCGTCCGCCCCGAGCCTGGACTGTGGGGCCCGTCCGCCCCGAGCCTGGACTGTGGGGCCCGTCCGCTCAGAGCCTGGACTGTGGGGCCCGTCCGCCCCGAGCCTGGACTGTGGGGCCCCCCCGCCCGCCCCGGGTCTGGACTGTGGGGCCCATCCGCTCCGAGCCTGGACTGTGGGGCCCGTCCGCCCCGAGCCTGGACTGTGGGGCCAGTCCACCCCGAGCATGGACTGTGGGGCCCGAGAGTGGACTGTGGGGCCCGCCCACCCCAAGCCTGGACTGTGGGGTCCGCCCGCCCCGAGCCTGGACTGTGGGGCCCGTCAGCCCCGAGCCTGGACTGTGGGGCCCGTCCGCCCCGAGCCTGGACTGTGGGGCCCGTCCGCCCCGAGGCTGGACTGTGGGGCCCGTCCGCCCCGAGCCTGGACTGTGGGGCCCGTCCGCCCCGAGCCTGGACTGTGGGGCCCGTCCGCCCCGAGCCTGGACTGTGGGGCCCCCCGCCCGCCCCGGGTCTGGACTTTGGGGCCAGCTGCCCCCGGGTCTAGCCCCGAGCCTGGACTGGCCCGCCCTATGTCCGGACTGTGGGGCCCGTCCACCCCGTGTCCGGACTGTGCGGCCGCCTGCCCCGGCTCTAGCCCCAGGTCAGGACTGTGGGGCATGCCCGCCCCATGTCAGGACTGTGGGGCCCGTCCGCCCCGTGTCCGGATTGTGGGGCCGCCTGCCCTGGGACTAGCCCCGTGTCCGGACTGTAGGGCCCGCCCACAGGGCCCGCCCACCCCGTGTCGTAACTATGGGCCCGCCCGCCCCTAGCCTGGACTGTGGGGCCCGTCCGCTCCAAGCGTGGACTGTGGGGCCCGTCCATCCAGAGCATGGACAGTGGGGCCCGAGCGTGGACTGTGGGGCCCGTTCGCCCCGAGCCAGTACTGTGGGGCACACCCGCCCCGAGCCTGGACTGTGGGGCCCGTCCGCCCCAAGCCTGGACTGTGTGGCTCCCCGCCCCAGGTCAGAAATGTGGGGCCGGCTACCCCGGGTCTAGCCCCGAGCCTGGACTGTGGGGGGCCCACCCGGGGGGCCCACCCACCCTATGTCTGGACTGTGGCCTCCCCGTGTCCGGACTGTGGGGCTCGTCCACCCCGTGTCCGGACTTTGGGGCTGCCAACCCCGGGTCTAGCCCCAGGTCTGGACTGTGGGGCCCGTCCACCCCGTATCTGGACTGTGGGGCCGCCTACCCCAGGTCTAGCCTCAGGTCTGGACTGGGGGGCCTGTCCGCCCCGAGCCTGGACTGTGGGGCCCGTTCGCCCCGAGCCTGGGCTGTGGGGCCCGTCCGCCCCGAGCCTGGGCTGTGGGGCCCGTCCGCCCCGAGCCTGGGCTGTGGGGCCCGTCCGCCCCGAGCCTGGGCTGTGGGGCCCGTCCGCCCCGAGCCTGGGCTGTGGGGCCCGTCCGCCCCGAGCCTGGGCTGTGGGGCCCGTCCGCCCCGAGCCTGGGCTGTGGGGCCCGTCCGCCCCGGGTCTAGCCCCGAGCCTGGACTGTGCGGCCCGTCCGCCCTATATCCGGACTGCGGCCGCCCCGTGTCTGGAGTGTGGGCCCGTCCGCCCCGTGTACGGACTGTGGGGCCGTCTGCTTCGGATCTAGCCCCAGGTCTGGACGGTGGGGCCGCCCGCCCCGAGTCTAGCCCCAGGTCTGGACTGTGGAGCCCCCCGCCAGCCCCGGGTACGGACTGTGGGGCCCGCCCGCCCCGTGTCCGGACTGTGGGGCCCCCCGCCCGCCCCGAGTCTGGACTGTGGGGCCGGTTGCCCCGGGTCTGGCCCCGAGCCTGAACTGTGCGGCCAGCACACCCTATGTCCGGACTGCGGCTACCCCGTGTCCGGACTGTAGGGCTCGTCCACCCTGTGTCCGGACTGTGGGGCCGCCTTCCCCGGGTCTGGACTGTGGGGCATATCCGCCCCATGTCAGGACTGTGGGGCCGCCTGCACCGGGACTAGCCCCGTGTCCGGACTGTGGGGCCCGTCCGCCCCGAGCCTGGACTGTGGGGGCCCCCGCCCCTGGTCTGAAATGTGGGGCCGGCTGCCCCGGGTCTAGCCCCGAGCCTGGACTTTGGGGCCCGCCCACCCTATGTCTGGACTGTGGCCACCCCGAGTCCAGACTGTGGGCCTCGCCCTATATCCGGACTGCGGCCGCCCCGTGTCCGGACTGTGGGGCCGCCTGCCCCGGGTCTAGCCCCAGGCCCGGACTGTGGGGCCCGACGTCCGCCCCGATTCCAGACTGTGGGGCCCCTCGCCCGCCCCTGGTCCAGACTGTGGGATCCTCTGCTTGCCCCGGGTCCGGACTGTGGGGCCACCCGCCCTGGGACTGGACTGTGGGGCCGACTGCCCCCGGGTTTAGCCCCGAGCCTGGACTGTGGGGCCCGCCCGCCTTATGTCCGGACTGTGGCCCCCCCCAGGTCTGGACTGTGGGCCGCCTGCTCCGGGTCTAGCCCCAGGTCTGGACTGTGGGGCATGCCCGCCCCGTGTCCGGACTGTGGGGCCCATCCACCCCGTGTCCGGACTGTGGGCCGCCTGCCCCTGGTCTAGCCCCAGGTCTGGACTGTGGGGCCACCTGCCCCGGGATTAGCCCCGTGTCCGGACTGTGGGGCCCACGGGGCCCGCCCGCCCCATGTCCTGACTGTGGGGGCGGGCGACATGTGGGCCCGCCCGCCCCGTGTCCTGACTGTGGGGCCCGCCCTGTGTCCTGACTGTGGGGCCCGCCCTGTGTCCTGACAGTGGGGCCCGCCCACCCTGTGTCCTGACTTTGGGGCCCGCTCGCCCTGTGTCCTGACTTTGGGGCCCGCTCGCCCTGTGTCCTGACTTTGGGGCCCGCCAGCCCCGTGTCCAGACTGTGGGCCGCCTGCCCCGGGTCTAGCCTCAGGTCTGAACTGTGGGGCCGCCTGCCCCGGGTCTAGCCCCAGGTCTGGACTATGGGGCATGCCCGCCCCGCGTCCGGACTGTGGGGCCCGTCCACCCCGTGTCTGGACTGTGGGCCGCCTGCCCCTGGTCTAGCCCCAGGTCTGGACTGTGGGGCCACCTGCCCCGGGATTAGCCCCGTGTCCGGACTGTGGGGCCCGCCCGCCCCATGTCCTGACTGTGGGGCCCGCCCTGTGTCCTGACTGTGGGGCCCGCCCTGTGTCCTGACTGTGGGGCCCGCCCTGTGTCCTGACTTTGGGGCCCGCCCGCCCTGTGTCCTGACTTTGGGGCCCGCCAGCCCTGTGTCCTGACTGTGGGGCCCACCCACCGCCAGCCCTGTGTCCTGACTGGGGCCCACCCACCCCGTGTCCGGACTGTGGGCCGCCTGCCCCTGCCTGCCCCTGTGTCCTCACTGTGGGGCCCGCCCACCCTGTGTCCTGACTTTGGGGCCCGCCCGCCCTGTGTCCTGACTTTGGGGCCCGCCAGCCCTGTGTCCTGACTGTGAGGCCCAGGGGCCCACCCACCCCGTGTCCGGACTGTGGGCCGTCTGCCCCCGCCCACCCTGTGTCCTGACTGTGGGGCCCGCCCGCCCTGTGTCCTGACTTTGGGGCCCGCCCGCCCTGTGTCCTGACTTTGGGGCCCGCCAGCCCTGTGTCCTGACTTTGGGGCCCGCCAGCCCTGTGTCCTGACTGTGGGGCGCACCCACCGCCAGCCCTGTGTCCTGACTGTGGGTGGGCGCCAGCCCTGTGTCCTGACTGTGGGGCTCGCCCGCCCCGAGCTTGGACTGTGGGGTCCGTCTGCCCCGAGCTTGGACTGTGGGGCCCGTCCGTGCCGGGTCTAGCCCCGAGCCTGGACTGTGGGGCCCGGCCGCCCTATATCCGGACTCCGGCGGCCCCGTGTCCGGACTGTGGGCCCGTCCGCCCCGTGTCCGGACTGTGGGGCTGCCTGCATCGGGTCTAGCCCCAGGTCTGGACTGTGGGGCCCCCCGCCCCGAGTCTAGCCCCAGGTCTGGACTGTGGGACCCCCCGCCTGCCCCGGGTACGGACTGTGGGGCCCCCCGCCCGCCCCGAGTCTGGACTGTGGGGCCGGTTGCCCCGGGTCTGGCCCAGGGTCTGGCCCCGAGCCTGGACTGTGCGGCCCGCCCACCCTATGTCCGGACTGCGGACGCCCTGTGTCCGGACTGTAGGGTTCGCCCACCCCGTGTCCGGACTGTGGGGCCGCCTGCCCCGTGTCTGGACTGTGGGGCATGTCCGCCCCATGTCAGGACTGTGGGGCATGTCCGCCCCATGTCAGGACTGTGGGGCTTGTCCACCCCGTGTCTGGACTGTGGGGCTGCCTGCCCCGAGTCGAGCCTCAGGTCTGGACTGTGGGGCCGCCTGCCCCGGGACTAGCCCCATGTCTGGACTGTGGGGCCCGTCCGCCCCGAGCCTGGACTGTGGGGCCCGTCCGACCCGGGTCTGAAATGTGGGGCCGGATTCCCCGGGTCTAGCCCCGAGCCTGGACTGTGTGTTCCCCCCCCACGGGTCTAGCCCCCCGGACTGTGGGCCCGCCCACCCTATGTCTGGACTGTGGCCACCCCGAGTCCAGACTGTGGGGCTCGCCCTATATCCGGACTGCGGCCGCCACGTGTCCGGACTGTGGGGCCGCCTGCCCCGGGTCTAACCCCAGGTCCGGACTGTGGGGCCCCCCGCCCGCCCTGATTCCAGACTGTGGGGCCCCTCGCCCACCCCGGGTCCGGACTGTGGGATCCCCCGCTTGCCCCGGGTCCAGACAGTGGGGCCCCCTGCCCCGGGTCTGGACTGTGGGGCCGACTGCCCCCGGGTCTAGCCCCGAACCTGGACTGTGGGGCCCGCCCGCCTTATGTCCCCACTGTGGCTCCCCCGTGTCCGGACTGTGGGGACAGTCCACCCCGTGTCCAGACTGTGGGCCGCCTGCTCCGGGTCTAGCCCCAGGTCTGGACTGTGGGGCTCGCCCGCCCCGTGTCCAGACTGTGGGGCTCATCCGCCCCGTGTCCAGACTGTGGGGCCGCCTGCCCCGGGACTAGCCCCGTGTCCGGACTGTGGGGCCCGTCCACCCCGTGTCCGGACTGTGGGGCCCGTCCACCCCGTGTCCGGACTGTGGGGCCCGTCCACCCCGTGTCCGGACTGTGGGGCCCGTCCACCCCGTGTCCGGACTGTGGGTCGCCTGCCCCGGATCTAGCCCCAGGTCTGGACTGTGGGGCATGTCCGCCCCGTGTCAGGTCTGTGAGGCCCATCCACCCCGTGTCTAGAATATGGGACCGCCTGCCCCGGGTCTAGCCTCAGGTCTGGACTGTGGGGCCGCCTGCCCCGGGTCTAGCCCCAGGTCTGGACTATGGGTCATGCCCGCCCCGTGTCCGGACTGTGGGGCCCGTCCACCCCGTGTCTGGACTGTGGGCCGCCTGCCCCGGGTCTAGCCCCAGTCTGGACTGTGGGGCCAGCCCGCCCCGTGTCCTGACTGTGGGGCCCGCCCGCCCCATGTCCTGACTGTGGGGCTCGCCCGCCCCGTGTCCTGACTGTGGGGCTCGCCCGCCCCGTGTCCTGACTGTGGGGCCCGCCCGCCCCGTGTCCTGACTGTGGAGCCCGCACGCCCCGTGTCCTGACTGTGGAGCCCGCCCGCCCCGTGTCCTGACTGTGGGGCCCGCCCGCCCTATGTGCGTACTATGGCCGCCCCGTGTCCGGACTGTGGGGCCCGTCCACCCCGTGTCCGGACTGTGGGGCCGCCTGCCCCGGCTCTAGCCCCAGGTCAGGACTGTGGGGCATGCCCGCCCCGTGTCAGAACTGTGGGGCCCGTCCGCCCCGTGTCCGGACTGTGGGGCCGCCTGCCCCGGGACTAGCCCCGTGTACGGACTGTGGGGCCCGCCCGCCCCGTGTCGTAACTATGGGCCCGCCCGCCCCGAGCCTGGACTGTGGGGCCCGTCCGCCCCGAGTCTGGACTGTGGGGCCTGTCCGCTCCAAGCGTGGACTGTGGGGCCCGTCCGCCCCGAGCGTGGACTGTGGGGCCAGAGCGTGGACTGTGGGGCCCGTTCGCTCCGAGCCAATACTGTGGGGCCCATCCGCCCCGAGTCTGGACTGTGGGGCCCATCCGCCCCGAGCCTGGACTGTGTGGCCGCCAGCCCCGGGCCGAGCCTCAGGTCTGGACTGTGGAGCCCGTCCGCCCCGAGCCTGGACTGTGGGGCCCGTTCGCCCCGAGCCAATACTGTGGGGCCCATCCGCCCCGAGCCTGGACTGTGGGGCCCATCCGCCCCGAGCCTGGACTGTGTGGCCCCCCGCCCCGGGTCTGAAATGTGGGGCCGGCTTCCCCGGGTTTAGCCCCGAGCCTGGACTGTGGGGCCCGCCCACCCTATGTCTGGGCTGTGGCCGCCCCGTGTCCAGACTGTGGGGCTCGTACACCCCGTGTCCGGACTTTGGGGCAGCCTACCCCGGGTCTAGCCCCAGGTCTGGACTGTGGGGCATGTCCGCCCCGTGTCAGGACTGTAGGGCCCGTCCACCCTGTATCTAGAATGTGGGGCCCCCTGCCCCGGGTCTAGCCTCAGGTCTGGACTGTAGGGCCGCCTGCCCCGGGTCTAGCCCCAGGTCTTGACTATGGGTCATGCCCGCCCCGTATCCGGACTGTGGGGCCCGTCCACCCCGTGTCTAGAATGTGGGGCCGCCTGCCCCGGGTCTAGCCTCAGGTCTGGACTGTGGGGCCGCCAGCCCCGGGTTTAGCACCAGGTCTTGACTATGGGGCATGCCCGCCCCGTATCCGGACTGTGGGGCCCGTCCACCCCGTGTCTGGACTGTGGGCCGCCTGCCCCGGGTCTAGCCCCAGGTCTGGACTGTGGGGCCACCTGCCCCGGGATTAGCCCCGTGTCCGGACTGTGGGGCCTGCCCGCCCTGTATCCTGACTGTGGAGCCTGCCCGCCCAATGTCCTGACTGTGGGGCCCGCCCTGTGTCCTGACTGTGGGGCCCGCCCGCCCCGTGTCCTGACTGTGGGTCCCGCCCGCCCCGTGTCCTGACTGTGGGTCCCGCCCGCCCCGTGTCCAGACTGTGGGTCCCGCTCGCCCCGTGTCCAGACTGTGGGTCCCGCCCGCCCCGTGTCCTGACTGTGGGTCCCGCCCGCCCCGTGTCCAGACTGTGGGGCTCGCCCGCCCCGTGTCCAGACTGTGGGGCCCGTCCACCCCGTGTCCGGACTGTGGGGCCCGTCCACCCCTTGTCCGGACTGTGGGGCCCGTCCACCCCGTGTCCGGACTGTGGGGCCCGTCCACCCCGTGTCCGGACTGTGGGGCCTGCCCGCCCTGTATCCTGACTGTGGAGCCTGCCCGCCCAATGTCCTGACTGTGGGGCCCGCCCTGTGTCCTGACTGTGGGGCCCGCCCGCCCCGTGTCCTGACTGTGGGTCCCGCCCGCCCCGTGTCCTGACTGTGGGTCCCGCCCGCCCCGTGTCCAGACTGTGGGTCCCGCTCGCCCCGTGTCCAGACTGTGGGTCCCGCCCGCCCCGTGTCCTGACTGTGGGTCCCGCCCGCCCCGTGTCCAGACTGTGGGGCTCGCCCGCCCCGTGTCCAGACTGTGGGGCCCGTCCACCTCGTGTCCGGACTGTGGGGCCCGTCCACCCCTTGTCCGGACTGTGGGGCCCGTCCACCCCGTGTCCGGACTGTGGGGCCCGTCCACCCCGTGTCCGGACTGTGGGGCCCGTCCACCCCGTGTCCGGACTGTGGGTCGCCTGCCCCGGGTCTAGCCCCAGGTCTGGACTGTGGGGCATGTCCGCCCCGTGTCAGGTCTGTGAGGCCCGTCCACCCCGTGTCTAGAATATGGGACCGCCTGCCCCGGGTCTAGCCTCAGGTCTGGACTGTGGGGCCGCCTGCCCCGGGTCTAGCCCCAGGTCTGGACTATGGGGCATGCCCGCCCCGTGTCCGGACTGTGGGTCCCGCCCGCCCCGTGTCCAGACTGTGGGGCTCGCCCGCCCCGTGTCCAGACTGTGGGGCTCGCCCGCCCCGTGTCCAGACTGTGGGGCTCGCCCGCCCCGTGTCCAGACTGTGGGGCTCGCCCGCCCCGTGTCCAAACTGTGGGGCTCGCCCGCCCCGTGTCCGGACTGTGGGTCCCGCCCGCCCCGTGTCCGGACTGTGGGTCCCGCCCGCCCCGTGTCCAGACTGTGGGGCTCGCCCGCCCCGTGTCCAGACTGTGGGGCTCGCCCGCCCCGTGTTCAGACTGTGGGGCTCGCCCGCCCCGTGTCCAGACTGTGGGGCTCGCCCGCCCCGTGTCCAGACTGTGGGGCTCTCCCGCCCCGTGTCCAGACTGTGGGGCTCCTCCGCCCCATGTCCAGACTGTGGGGCTCCTCCGCCCCGTGTCCAGACTGTGGGGCCGCCTGCCCAGGGACTAGCCCCGTGTCCGGACTGTGAGGCCCGTCCGCCCCGAGCCTGGACTGTGGGGCCCGTCCGCCCCGTGTCCGGACTGTGGGTCCCGCCCGCCCCGTGTCCGGACTGTGGGGCTCGCCCGCCCCGTGTCCGGACTGTGGGGCTCGCCCGCCCCGTGTCCGGACTGTGGGGCTCGCCCGCCCCGTGTCCGGACTGTGGGGCTCGCCCGCCCCGTGTCCGGACTGTGGGGCTCCTCCGCCCCGTGTCCAGACTTTGGGGCCGCCTGCCCCGGGACTAGCCCCGTGTCCGTACTGTGAGGCCCGTCCGCCCCGAGCCTGGAATGTGGGGCCCGTCCGCCCCGTGTCCTGACTGTGGGTCCCGCCCGCCCCGTGTCCTGACTGTGGGGCTCCCCTGCCCCGTGTCCAGACTGTGGGGCTCGCCCGCCCCGTGTCCAGACTGTGGGGCTCGCCCGCCCCGTGTCCAGACTGTGGGGCTCGCCCGCCCCGTGTCCAGACTGTGGGGCTCGCCCGCCCCGTGTCCAGACTGTGGGGCTCATCAGCCCCGTGTCCGGACTTTGGGGCCGCCTGCCCCGGGACTAGCCCCGTGTCCGGACTGTGGGGCCCGTCCACCCCGTGTCCGGACTGTGGGGCCCGTCCACCCCGTGTCCGGACTGTGGGGCCCGTCCACCCCGTGTCCGGACTGTGGGGCCCGTCCACCCCGTGTCCGGACTGTGGGGCCCGTCCACCCCGTGTCCGGACTGTGGGGCCCGTCCACCCCGTGTCCGGACTGTGGGGCCCGTCCACCCCGTGTCCGGACTGTGGGGCCCGTCCACCCCGTGTCCGGACTGTGGGGCCCGTCCACCCCGTGTCCGGACTGTGGGGCCCGTCCACCCCGTGTCCGGACTGTGGAGCCCGTCCGCCCCGTGTCCGGACTGTGGGGCTCGCCCGCCCCGTGTCCGGACTGTGGGGCTCGCCCGCCCCGTGTCCGGACTGTGGGGCTCGCCCACCCCGTGTCCGGACTGTGGGGCTCGCCCGCCCCGTGTCCAGACTGTGGGGCTCGCCCGCCCCGTGTCCAGACTGTGGGGCTCGCCCGCCCTGTGTCCAGACTGTGGGGCTCGCCCGCCCCGTGTCCAGACTGTGGGGCTCCTCCGCCCTGTGTCCAGACTTTGGGGCCGCCTGCCCCGGGACTAGCCCCATGTCCGTACTGTGAGGCCCGTCCGCCCCGAGCCTGGACTGTGGGGCCCGTCCGCCCCGTGTCCTGACTGTGGGTCCTGCCCGCCCCGTGTCCTGACTGTGGGGCTCCCCTGCCCCGTGTCCAGACTGTGGGGCTCGCCCGCCCCGTGTCCAGACTGTGGGGCTCGCCCGCCCCGTGTCCAGACTGTGGGGCTCATCCGCCCCGTGTCCAGACTGTGGGGCTCATCCGCCCCGTGTCCGGACTTTGGGGCCGCCTGCCCCGGGACTAGCCCCGTGTCCGGACTGTGGGGCCCGTCCACCTCGTGTCCGGACTGTGGGGCCCGTCCACCCCGTGTCCGGACTGTGGGGCCCGTCCACCCCTTGTCCGGACTGTGGGGCCCGTCCACCCCGTGTCCGGACTGTGGGGCCCGTCCACCCCGTGTCCGGACTGTGGGGCCCGTCCACCCCGTGTCCGGACTGTGGGGCCCGTCCACCCCGTGTCCGGACTGTGGGGCCCGTCCACCCCGTGTCCGGACTGTGGGGCCCGTCCACCCCGTGTCCGGACTGTGGGGCCCGTCCACCCCGTGTCCGGACTGTGGGGCCCGTCCACCCCGTGTCCGGACTGTGGGGCCCGTCCACCCCGTGTCCGGACTGTGGGGCCCGTCCACCCCGTGTCCGGACTGTGGGGCCGCCTACCCCGGGTCTAGCCCCAGGTCTGGACTGTGGGGCATGTCCGCCCCGTGTCAGGACTGTGGGGCCCGTCCACCCTGTGTCTAGAATGTGGGGCCTCCTGCCCCGGGTCTAGCCTCAGGTCTGGACTGTGGGGCCGCCTGCCCCGGGTCTAGCCCCAGGTCTTGACTATGGGTCATGCCCGCCCCGTCCCCGGACTGTGGGGCCCGTCCACCCCGTGTCTAGAATGTGGGGCCGCCTGCCCCGGGTCTAGCCTCAGGTCTGGACTGTGGGGCCGCCAGCCCCGGGTTTAGCCCCAGGTCTTGACTATGGGGCATGCCCGCCCCGTATCTGGACTGTGGGGCCCGTCCACCCCGTGTCTGGACTGTGGGCCGCCTGCCCCGGGTCTAGCCCCAGGTCTGGACTGTGGGGCCACCTGCCCCGGGATTAGCCCTGTGTCCGGACTGTGGGGCCTGCCCGCCCTGTATCCTGACTGTGGAGCCCGCCCGCCCAATGTCCTGACTGTGGGGCCCGCCCCGTGTCCTGACTGTGGGGCCCGCCCGCCCCGTGTCCTGACTGTGGGTCCCGCCCGCCCCGTGTCCGGACTGTGGGGCCCGTCCACCCCGTGTCCGGACTGTGGGGCCCGTCCACCCCGTGTCCGGACTGTGGGGCCCGTCCACCCCGTGTCCGGACTGTGGGGCCCGTCCACCCCGTGTCCGGACTGTGGGGCCCGTCCACCCCGTGTCCGGACTGTGGGGCCCGTCCACCCCGTGTCCGGACTGTGGGGCCCGTCCACCCCGTGTCCGGACTGTGGGGCCCGTCCACCTCGTGTCCGGACTGTGGGTCGCCTGCCCCGGGTCTAGCCCCAGGTCTGGACTGTGCGGCATGTCTGCCCCATGTCAGGTCTGTGAGGCCCGTCCACCCCGTGTCTAGAATATGGGACCGCCTGCCCCGGGTCTAGCCTCAGTTCTGGACTGTGGGGCCGCCTGCCCCGGGTCTAGCCCCAGGTCTGGACTATGGGGCATGCCCGCCCCGTGTCCGGACTGTGGGGCCCGTCCACCCCGTGTCCTGACTGTGGGGCCCGCCCGCCCCATGTCCTGACTGTGGAGCCCGCCCGCCCCCTGTCCTGACTGTGGGGCCCGCCCGCCCTGTGTCCTGACTGTGGGGCCCGCCCGCCCCGTGTCCTGACTGTGGGGCTCGCCCGCCCTGTGTCCTGACTGTGGGGCTCATCCGCCCCGTGTCTGGACTTTGGGGCCCCCTGCCCCGGGTCTAGCCCCGTTTCCGGTCTGTGGGGCACGCCTGCCCCAAGCTTGGACTGTGGGGCCCGTCCGTCCCAGGTCTAGCCCCGAGCCTGGACTGTGGGGCCCGGCGCCCTATATCCGGACTGCGGCCGCCCAGTGTCCGGACTATGGGCCCGTCCGCCCCGTGTCCGGACTGTGGGGCCGCCTGCATCGGTTCTAGCCCCAGGTCTGGACTGTGGGGCCCCCTGCCCGCCCCAAGTCCGGACGGTGGGGCCGCCCGCCCCGAGTCTAGCCCCAGGTCTGGACTGTGGGGCCCCGCGCCAGCCCCGGGTACGGACTGTGGGGCCCCCCACCCACCCCGGGTACAGACTGTGGGGCCCCCCGCTCGCCCCGAGTCTGGACTGTGGGGAAGCCTGCCCCGGGTCTGGACTGTGGGGCATGTCCGCCCCATGTCAGGACTGTGGGGCCCGTCCACCCCGTGTCTGGACTGTGGGGCTGCCTGCCCCTGGTCTAGCCTCAGGTCTGGACTGTGGGGCCGCCTGCCCTGGGACTAGCCCCGTGTCCTGACTGTGGGGCCCGCCCACCCCGTGTCCTGACTGTGGGGCCCGTCCACCCCGTGTCCTGACTGTGGGGCCCGTCCACCCCGTGTCCTGACTGTGGGGCCCGTCCACCCCGTGTCCTGACTGTGGGGCCCGTCCACCCCGTGTCCGGACTGTGGGGCCCGTCCACCCCGTGTCCGGACTGTGGGGCCCGTCCACCCCGTGTCCGGACTGTGGGGCCCGTCCACCCCGTGTCCGGACTGTGGGGCCCGTCCACCCCGTGTCCGGACTGTGGGGCCCGTCCACCTCGTGTCCGGACTGTGGGTCGCCTGCCCCGGGTCTAGCCCCAGGTCTGGACTGTGCGGCATGTCTGCCCCATGTCAGGTCTGTGAGGCCCGTCCACCCCGTGTCTAGAATATGGGACCGCCTGCCCCGGGTCTAGCCTCAGTTCTGGACTGTGGGGCCGCCTGCCCCGGGTCTAGCCCCAGGTCTGGACTATGGGGCATGCCCGCCCCGTGTCCGGACTGTGGGGCCCGTCCACCCCGTGTCTGGACTGTGGGCCGCCTGCCCCGGGTCTAGCCCCAGGTCTGGACTGTGGGGCCCGCCCACCCCGTGTCCTGACTGTGGGGCCCGCCCGCCCCATGTCCTGACTGTGGAGCCCGCCCGCCCCCTGTCCTGACTGTGGGGCCCGCCCGCCCCGTGTCCTGACTGTGGGGCCCGCCTGCCCCGTGTCCTGACTGTGGGGCTCGCCCGCCCCGTGTCCTGACTGTGGGGCTCATCCGCCCCGTGTCTGGACTTTGGGGCCCCCTGCCCCGGGTCTAGCCCCGTTTCCGGTCTGTGGGGCACGCCTGCCCCAAGCTTGGACTGTGGGGCCCGTCCGTCCCAGGTCTAGCCCCGAGCCTGGACTGTGGGGCCCGGCCGCCCTATATCCGGACTGCGGCCGCCCAGTGTCTGGACTATGGGCCCGTCCGCCCCGTGTCCGGACTGTGGGGCCGCCTGCATCGGTTCTAGCCCCAGGTCTGGACTGTGGGGCCCCCTGCCCGCCCCAGGTCCGGACGGTGGGGCCGCCCGCCCCGAGTCTAGCCCCAGGTCTGGACTGTGGGGCCCCGCGCCAGCCCCGGGTACGGACTGTGGGGCCCCCCACCCACCCCGGGTACAGACTGTGGGGCCCCCCGCTCGCCCCGAGTCTGGACTGTGGGGAAGCCTGCCCCGGGTCTGGACTGTGGGGCATGTCCGCCCCATGTCAGGACTGTGGGGCCCGTCCACCCCGTGTCTGGACTGTGGGGCTGCCTGCCCCTGGTCTAGCCTCAGGTCTGGACTGTGGGGCCGCCTGCCCTGGGACTAGCCCCGTGTCCGGACTGTGGGGCCCGTCCGCCCCGAGCCTGGACTGTGGGGCCCCCCGCCCGCCCCGGGTACGGACTGTGGGGCCCCCCGGTCGCCCCGAGTCTGGACTGTGGGGCCGCCTGCCCCGGGTCTGGACTGTGGGGCATGTCCGCCCCATGTCAGGACTGTGGGGCCCGTCCACCCCGTGTCTGAACTGTGGGGCCGCCTGCCCCTGGTCTAGCCTCAGGTCTGGACTGTGGGGCCGCCTGCCCCGGGACTAGCCCCGCGTCCGGACTGTGGGGCCCGTCCGCCCCGAGCCTGGACTGTGGGGCCCGTCCGCCATATGTCCGGACTGTGGCTCCCCCCGTGTCCGGACTGTGGGGCCCCCCGCCCGCCCCGTGTCCTGACTGTGGGGCCCCCCGCCCGCCCCGTGTCCTGACTGTGGGGCCAGCCAGCCCCGTGTCCTGACTGTGGGGCCCATCGGCCCCGTGTCCTGACTGTGGGGCCCATCGGCCCCGTGTCCTGACTGTGGGGCCCATCGGCCCCATGTCCGGCCTTTGCGGCCGCCTGCCCCGGGTCTAGCTCCAGGTCTGGACAGTGGGGACCCACGCCTGCCCGGGTCCGGACTGTGGGGCCCCCCACCTGCCCCGACTCCGGACTGTGGGGCCCCCCGTCCGCCCCGATCCTGGACTTTGGGGCCTGTTCGCTCGAGCCTGGACCGTGCGGCCCGTCCTCCCCGAGCCTGGACCGAGGGACCCGTCCTCCCCGAGCCTGGACCGAGGGGCCCGTCCGCCCCGAGCCTGGACCGAGGGGCCCGTCCGCCCCGAGCCTGGACCGTGGGGCCCGTCCAACCCGAGCCTGGAATGTGGGGCCCGTCCAACCCGAGCCTGGACTGTGGGGCCCGTCCGCCCTGTGTCTGGATTGTTAGGTCGCCTGTCCCGGATCTAGCCTCGGGTCCGGACTGTGGGGGCCGCCCGCCCCGGGTCCGGACTGTGGGGCCCGCCCGCCCCGGGTCCGGACTGTGGGGCCCGCCCGCCCCGGGTCCGGACTGTGGGGCCCGCCCGCCCCGGGCTACTTTCAGTGGTATGTCAGCCGATTGTGGTTTGTAGGGTTCTTTTCTTTACTGTCTCAATGCTTCATTAACTAGCAATTCTGCTGATATTGGTAAGAATGACTTCCGGGTGATAACGGCTGATCCTATCAAACAACAAGGAGGTGCCTTAATAAAGTACAGTCCTGAGGGTAGCTGGTGAGGCCAACAAATTTCCAGTCCATCCCTCATACTTAGATGTTAAAGGCAGACCTGTTCAATGTGCTATCCATGTCCCAGTTTGGCCTCTTGTTGGTAGGAGGTGTAAATGGTTGCTTTAAACAGAATGAAGCTATTTTAAGTCTGATGTCGGGAGTCTCAGAATGGACTGGTCGACATTTTACTTAGCAAAATATTTATGTCCCAGTTATCCTTCTAGTTGAAGTTGGTCATGGTTGTGATTAGTAGGGGAGTAACGACTGCGGTCGCAGCAAGTCACAAAGGCCCGGAGGATCAGGGGCCCGCCGACACCAGCAGAACCTTTAATTAGATGTGTGTCCTCCTACGCACATCCAGTTGAAGTGTATTGCTGTGGACATACCTATTGGGTCCTTTAGCGACAATGCATTCTGTCGGCCAATCATAGGCCAGCACATGACGGGGCGCATCGCAGTAACGTCATGCACTCCCGTCACAGGCCGAAGTCAGCTGCCTGCTTCACAACAGGACTTGCGGAGCGGGAGTGAAGGGAAGGTGGGTAGAGTATTTAAATATTTATTTTAAATAAGTTGCCATACTACTATATGTAGCATCGGCGTCTCTGCCCCCTGCTAGGCAGAGACGCCGTCCCATTCACCTCCTCGCTCCCCGCTCTGCGTTCACCAGCGCTCCTCTTCCTGCAGCCGGCGCGCGCAGCTCCCCGGGCACTGTGCTTAGGGCGCGCTCGCTCCCTCCCTCTTAAAGGGGCCGCATGCGCCGTCCTAAGGAGTCCTCGGCCAATAGCCGAGGGTCCTCCCATATATAAGGCACCTCCTCCAAAATGGAGGTGCCCGAGCAAAAGTTGTTGCACAGTGTTTCTGACTTCTGCTTCAGCCCTCAGGTCCCGCTGCTAGCCTGACTACCAGTCTTGCCCACCAGCCTGTTACCTGCCGTGCCTGCCAGCCCGCTCACCTGGGAGCACTTGCCTGTTGCCTGCCTGGTACCTGCCGTGCCTGTCAGCCCGCTCACCTGGGAGCACTTGCCTGTGACCTGCCTGTTACCTGCCGTGCCTTCCTGGAGGCTCCTGCCTTCACTTGCCGTGACCACTTGCCAGCCCACCTAGAGACTCCTGCCGTCACTTGCCGTGACCACCTAGAGACTCCTGCCGTCACTTGCCGTGACCACCTGCCAGCCCACCTAGAGACTCCTGCTCGCCAGCCTGCCTGCTGAGCCTACCTGCTATTCCGGTCAGTCCCTGCCATCTGTACCGTGAAGGTCACCTGCTCCCTTACAAGGTCATCCCCAGAGTAGCACCTGGTCCCTCGGCTCGGTCCCTCCCTGGTCACGGAGTCGTTAGCCGCCGTACGACCAGGGTCGGTCCGGGTTGATACTTAGTTACGCCCCTCTGGGTCCCTCCTTGCACCATAGCACAGAGGTTCTACCCCCCGGACCCATAACACTATATATGACTATGAGGTGCTTTATACTACTATATATGACTACGGGGTGCATTATACTGCTATATGACTATGGAGTACATTATACTACTATATATGAATATGGGGTATACTATACTACTATATATGGCTATAAGGGTGCATTATACTGCTATATATGACTATGATGTACATTATACTGCTATATATGACTATGGGGGTACATTATACTGCTATATATGACTGAAGTGCAATATAGTGCTATATATGACTATAGGGTGCATTTTACTACTATTTATGACTATGGTGGTGCATTATACTACTATTTATGACTATGGAGGTGCATTACACTACTATATATGACTATGGGGGTTGTATTATACTACTACGGATGACTATTGGGGTTGTATTATACTACTACGGATGACTATAGGGGTGCATTATACTTCTGTATATGACTATGAAGGTGTATTATACTACTATATATGACTATGTGGGTGCATTATACTACTATATATGACTATGGGGGTGCATTATACTGATATGACAGTGGGGTGCATTATACTACTATATATGACTATGGGGGTACATTATACTACTATAAATGACTATGGGGTGCTTTATACTACTATATATGACTATGGGGTGCTTTATACTACTATATATGACTATGGGATGCTTTATACTAGTGTATATGACTATGGGGGTGCAGTATACTATTATATATGACTATGGGGGTACATTATACAACTATATATGACCAGGAGGTGCAATATACTGCTACATATGACTATAGGGTGCATTATACTACTATATAAACTATATGGGGTACATTATACTGCCTTATATGACTATGGAGTGCATTATACTGCTTTATGTGACGATGGGGGTGCATTATACATCTATGGATGACTATGAAGTGTATTATACTACTATATATGACTATGAGGATGCATTATACTACTGTACATGTCTATGGGGTGCATTATACTACTATATATGACTGGGGGTGCATTATACTGCTATATAGGACTATGGCTTGCATTATACTGCTATATATGACGATGGGGTGCATTATACTGCTATATATGACGATGGGGGTGCATTATACTGCTATATATGACTATGGAGGTGCATTATACTACTATATATGACTATGGGGTGCATTACACTACTTTATAGGACTATGGAGGTACAATATATTACCATATATGACTATGGGGGTGAATTATACTGCTATATATTATGATGTGGTGCATTATACTACTATGTATGCCTGTGGAGGTGCTTTATACTTTATTGAAAACTATGGGGTGCATTATACTACATGTATGACTAGGAGCTGTGCATTATACTTTATGGACGACTATGGGCTGTACAGTATATTATATAGAGGAGAATGGGATGCATTATACTATATGGAGGACTATGGGATGCATTATACTATATGAAGGACTATGGGAAGTGCGTTATACTTAAGCTCTGGAGCCCCATGACTTGAATGTACACCCCTGGTGAGTATAATGGCTTAGTTTTTTTTTTATACAATAAAGAACAGCGGCAGAATGGGGGACATATTCGGGATATATATATTCAGACTCTAGTTACGCCACTGGTCATAAGACACATGAAATCATTGTAAGTTCAATTAATATTCGGGGTCTGGAGTCATAAATTGGACTGGTTGGCGTTTAAGTTGGTTAACCATTTAGTTTCCAGGTTATCCTTTAAGTTGGATTTGTAAGTTGGGTATGGCTGAGCTGAGCAAAACCAGCGTAAGTCCAGCTGCTCCTCCTGGTCCGGTGTCATAGGATGGACTGCTCAGCATTTAAGCTGATAAACATCTACATTTCAGTTTACTCTCCTTGTTGGAGGTGCAAGCTGGACATGGCTGCAATAAGCTGAATAAAACCACTGTAAGTCCAGTTAAGGCTCCTAGTTGGAAGAGATGGCCTTGTGGACACAAAGTGATTAAACTGTTAATGCCCCAATCTACCCTCCTGGTATGGAGTGGTAAGATGAGCTTGATGGTGTCATGTTGGACAGCACTACAGTGGAGAAAATAAGTATTTGATACACTGCCGATTTTGCAAGTTTTCCTACCTACAAAGAGTGTAGAGGTCTGTCATTTTTATCGTAGGTCACTTCATCTGTGAGAGACAAAATCTAAAAATCAGAAAATCACATTATATGATTTTTAAATAATTAAATTGCATTTTATTGCATGAAATAAGTATTTGATCACCTACCAACCAGCAAGAATTCTGGCTCTCACATACTTGTTAGCTTTTCTTTAAGAAGCCCTCCTACTCTGCACTCATTACCTGTATTAATTGCACTTGTTTGAACTTATTACCTGTATAAAAGACACAAGGCTGGGATGGGCTACAGGACAATAAGCAAGCAGCTTCACGAGACGGCAACAACTGTTGGCGCAATTATTAGAAAATGGAAGAAACACAAGATGATTAAGTCTTCCTCGGTCTGGGGCTCCATGCAAGATCTCGCCTCGTGGGGTAAGGATGATTCTGAGAAACGTCAGGAATCAGCCCAGAACTACATGGGAGGACCTGGTCAATGACCTAAATAGAGCTGGCACCACAGTCTCAAACATTACCATTAGTTACACACTACGCTATCATGGATTAAAATCCTGCAGGGCACACAAGGTCCAGTGCTCACCCCAGCACATATCCAGGCCTGTTTGAAGTTGCCAATAACCATCTGGATGATCCAGAGGAGGCATGGGAGAAGGTCATGTGGTCAGATGAGATCAAAATAGAACTTTTTGGTGTCCACTCCACTCACCTTGTTTGGAGAAAGAAGAAGGATGAGTACAACCCCAAGAACACTCTCCCAACCATGAAGCATGGCGGGGGAAACCTCATACTTCGGAGGTGCTTTTTTTTGCAAATGGGACAGGACTGCAATGTATTGAAGGGAGGATGGATGGGGTCATGTATCTTCCTTCCCTCAGTAAGCACATTGAAGATGGGTTGTGGTTGGGTCTTCCAGCATGACAATGATCCGAAACACACAGCCAGGGCAACCTAAGGCGTGGCTCCATAAGAAGCATTTCAAGGTCCTGTAGTGGTCTAGCCAGTCTCCAGACCTGAACCCAGTAGAAAATCTTTGGAGGGAGCTGAAACTCAATATTGCCCAGAGACAGCCCCGAAACCTGAAAGATCTGGAGAAGATCCGTATGGAGGAGAGGGCCAAAATCTCTGCTTTATTATGTGCAAACCTGGTCAAGAACTACAGGAAATATCTGACCTCTGTAATTGCAAACAAAGGTTTCTGTACCAAATATTAAGTTCTATTTTTCTATTGTATCAAATACTTATTTCATGCAATAAAATGCAAATGAATTATGTAATGTTAATCATACAATGTGATTTTTCTGGATTTTATTTTTAAACTCGGTCTCTCACAGGTGAAGTGACCTACGATAAAAATTACAGACCTCTACATTCATTGTAGGTGGGAAAACTTGCAAAATCGGCAGTGTATTAAATACTTATTTTCCCCACCGTATAGCAGTCTGCCCTCCTAATGGAAGTTGGATCTGGATTCGCCAGTGTGGGGCTGATAAACCATCAATGTCCCAGTCTATCCTCCTAACTGGAGGAGCATGATGGACGTAGTTATACCGGTTCTAGTGAAAATATTCCAAGACCAGCATATCCTCTTGGTTGAAGTTGGAAAATGGACATATTAGAAATTAAGTCAGTGAAGCCATTATACCCAATAAGTATTTCAGGATTGAAGTCCTAAAATTGCTAGATTGAACTAAGTGGTGAGTTGGTTAAATATCCGGTCAATGTGCTTTTTGGGTGATTAAAACGGCAATTCTGCAATAAATCTACAAGGGGAGGAATTGATGGATGAGATAAAATGTCCACTTACCTGTCAGACTCCTGTAGCAAAGGAGTAACCTCTCCGCTAGTCAAGACGAATGCCTTCTCACTGTGTTTCTTCAGACGACTTAACGTTCCGCCCTATGGGACAAACCAAAAAAAAAAGATTGGTGAAGTTTGATTGAAATAAGGTATTAAATATTCTGGTTTCTGGATCCCCTTTGGCATTCTGGGATGCTCAATCTACACTTTATAGCAAAAAGTGGGGTAGATATTTTTGAACCATTAGGTGGTCATTGACACTGGAAGGGTTTCTTACTGTCCAGACCTTCGCCTTATGGGGGCCTTACTTCAATGGAAAATATCAATAATATTGTGTTTGTGATCCAATTCTCTCGCATGCGAGATTCGGATCACAGGTGTGGAGAAGATGGAGCATTTAATTTCTCCATCTTCTCAATTGTGTGAGTCAGCCGGTGTATATTGGACTGTACTCGGATGACATCTGAGTGCAGTCCGATGTTTTTCACGTATCCATAGACTTGTATGGGCGCGTCGTCTGATATACTCTGCCAATTGCAGCATGCAGCAATTTTTTTCTCATGCCGACTTGGCATGAGAAAATAAACACTAGTTGGCACTGCCCCATAGTATAACATTGGAGTGAGTGCTATACTCATCCGAGTTATATGCCGGCTACTCACCAGTGTCAGCGATCCCTAAAGGCATCACCTTGACATTCACAGCAATAAGCACATGACACAGATGTGTTGGCTCTGATTTTTTGGGGGGCAAAATGGTGCAGTGCTGAACTTCACCACAAACACCCCCAGCTACATGATGTGTAAACAGGACCCCAAGATTGTGTGAAGAGACGCTTACCTGGACCAGTCTCCTTCAAGCTGTCCGGGGTTAAAGACATAAAATGATTCCGGTTTAGAAATGTGCACATTCTATTTCATCTGTGATGTCATGGGATGTCGATGACATCACGCGCCCTGTGTTGTCATTAAAACTCTCACTGCTTTTTATGGATCCAGTTTACAACATCAACAAAAAATTAATTCAATAAAAAGACAAAACCCCGACCTCATTTTATAATTCTATGAGGCACATTTAAAAGGAGCCTTTTATTTTATCTATATTACCTACTGCTCTATGTACTAAAATACCACCCAGGACCCCATCCTGCCATTCCTGACCCCAGTAACCTACAACTCCAATGTCCCCCCGAATTCAACAGGAACAAAAGAGCTGACAACAGAGAATGATGGCATACGCTACTAAATTTCTGTTACAAAGTGCTGTAATTCTACCACGTCAATGGCAAAACGATCCAAAACTGGAGCCCCATAAAGATGTCCCAACTTGAGCCCCCCCTATCTCCATGCCTTACTAGAGCATAGGGGTGACATAGGGGGCGAGCTCCATTGTAGTCTGCCATAGTGGGGAGCCAGTGCAAAGAGCTGGAAGACCCCCAACAAATATGTATCATCACATTGTCATCCTCCTGCTATAGGGGGCATGGAAAACGCTGCTTCCCCAGCAATATAGCAGCTCATTGCTGGGGGTTTAGCTGCCATACTTGTTCATATCAACAGATCATCAGTGACTCCTCATTTAGGTAAGGGGTGGTCCTGAAAATGTCTTATTACAGAGTGTTTCTGGAGATCCATGATAAATCCGGGGGATACGCTATAAGTATACCAAAGCTTAAAAGTAATGTGCTCCCTACCTGGACTCGTCCCCTTCCAGCTGTCAGATCCTAGTGACACAAGATGGCTCTGGTGCAGAGCTTCATACATTCTACTCCAGCTGTCATGTCTATGATGTCATGTGCATTGTGATGTCATCATGGCTCTCACTGTTATTTCACATTTACAACCACAAGAAAAAGTTGATTTTAATTGTTTAAAAAAACAAAACTAAAAAACATTGTGGGTAATTGCAGCCTGTGATTATTTTACACACTATCATTAATATTTGGGGGGATTAGTCATGTCCTTCGCCTTCCCCTCCTGCACTGCACTTTATATGTTGTATATTATAATAATGGACAATCCACAAGCCCTGCTTGTAGAATATGTAATATATATACAGTACAGACCAAAAGTTTGGACACACCTTCTCATTTAAAGATTTTTCTGTATTTTCATGACTCTGAATATTGTACATTCACACTGAAGGCATCAAAACTATGAATTAACACATGTGGAATTATATACTTAACAAAAAAGTGTGAAACAACTGAAAATATGTCTTATATTCTAGGTTCTTCAAAGTAGCCACCTTTTGCTTTGATGACTGCTTTGCACACTCTTGGCCTTCTCTTGATGAGCTTCAAGAGGTAGTCACCGGAAATGGTTTTCACTACACAGGTGTGCCCTGTCAGGTTTAATAAGTGGGATTTCTTGCCTTATAAATGGAGTTGGGACCATCAGTTGTGTTGTGCAGAAGCCTGGTGGATACACAGCTGATAGTCCTACTGAATAGACTGTTAGAATTTGTATTATGGCAAGAAAAAAGCAGCTAAGTAAAGAAAAACGAGTGGCCATCATTACATTAAGAAATGAAGGTCAGTCAGTCTGAAAAATTGGGAAAACTTTGAATGTATCCCCAAGTGCAGTTGCAAAAACCATCAAGCGCTACAAAGAAACTGTCTCACATGAGGACCGCCCCAGGAAAGGAAGACCAAGAGTCATCTCTGCTTCTGAGGATAAGTTTATCTGAGTCACCAGCCTCAGAAATCGCAGGTTAACAGCAGATCAGATTAGAGACCAGGTCAATGCCACACAGAGTTCTAGCAGCAGACACATCTCTTCAACAACTGTTAAGAGGAAACTTTGTGCAGCAGGCCTTCATGGTAAAATAGCTGCTAGAAAACCACTGCTAAGGACAGGCAACAAGCAGAAGAGACTTGTTTGGGCTAAAGAACACAAGGAATGGACATTAGACCAGTGGAAATCTGTGCTTTGGTCTGATGAGTCCAAATTTGAGATCTTTGGTTCCAACCACCGTGTCTTTCTGCGACGCAGAAAAGGTGAACGGATGGACTCTACATGCCTGGTTCCCACCGTGAAGCATGGAGGAGGAGGTGTGATGGTGTGGAGGTGCTTTGCTGGTGACACTGTTGGGGATTTATGCAAAATTGAAGGTATACTGAACCAGCATGGCTACCATGGCATCTTGCAGCGGCATGCTATTCCATCCGGTTTGCGTTTAGTTGGACCATCATTTATTTTCCAACAGGACAATGACCTCAAACACACCTCCAGGCTGTGTAAGGGCTATTTGACTAAGAAGGAGAGTGATGGGGTGCTACGCCAGATGACCTGGCCTCCACAGTCACCAGACCTGAACCCAATCGAGATGGTTTGGGGTGAGCTGGACCGCAGAGTGAAGGCAAAAGGGCCAACAAGTGCTAAGCATCCCTGGGAACTGCTTCAAGATTGTTGGAAGACCATTTCCGGTGACTACCTCTTGAAGCTCATCAAGAGAATGCCAGGAGTGTGCAAAGCAGTCATCAAAGCAAAAGGTGGCTACTTTGAAGAACCTAGAATATAAGACATATTTTCAGTTGTTTCACACTTTTTTGTTAAGTATATAATTCCACATGTGTTAATTCATAGTTTTGATGCCTTCAGTGTGAATGTACAATTTTCATAGTCATGAAAATACAGAAAAATCTTTAAATGAGAAGGTGTGTCCAAACTTTTGGTCTGTACTGTATATACTAGATGGAGGCCCGATGCTATCGCATCGGGAGGGCAGTAATGTCACGATGGGGGCAGGCTTTGCAGTGCTGAGAATCTCTCCCCCCCATGTGCTCAACCACCTATCCACTCTCTCTTTCCCCCATGTGCTGACTTCTCCCGTCTGTGATCTCTTCTTTGACCTGTCTACCCCATGTGCTCTTCCCCTTGTCTGCTGTCTCTCTCCTTCCTGTGCTGTGTTCTCCCCTAATGTGCTGTCCCGTTTGAGCTGTCTCCCCCCTGTGCTCTGTCTCTTTCCCCTCTGTGCGCTTTCTCTCTCCCCCATCTGCTGTCTTCTCCTCTCATGTGATCTCTTCTTTGACCTGTCTACCCCATGTGCTCTCCCCCTTGTCTGCTGTCTCTCTCCTTCCTGTGCTGTGTTCTCCCCTCATGTGCTGTCCCGTTTGAGCTGTCTCCCCCCTGTGCTCTGTCTCTTTCCCCTCTGTGCGCTTTCTCTCTCCCCATCTGCTGTCTTCTCCTCTCATGTGATCTCTTCTTTGACCTGTCTACCCCATGTGCTCTCCCCCTTGTCTGCGGTCTCTCTCCTTCCTGTGCTGTGTTCTCCCCTCATGTGCTGTCCCGTTTGAGCTGTCTCCCCCCTGTGCTCTGTCTCTCTCCCTCTGTGCACTTTCTCTCTCCCCCATCTGCTGTCTTCTCCTCTTATGTGATCTCTTCTTTGACCTGTGTACCCCATGTGCTCTCCCCCTTGTCTGCTGTCTCTCTCCTTCATGTGCTGTGTTCTCCCCTCATGTGCTGTCCCGTTTGAGCTGTCTCCCCCCTGTGCTCTGTCTCTCTCCCCCTGTGCGCTTTCTCTCTCCCCCATCTGCTGTCTTCTCCTCTCATGTGCTCTCTTCTTTGACCTGTGTACCCCATGTGCTATCCCCCTTGTCTGCGGTCTCTCTCCTTCCTGTGCTGTGTTCTCCCTTCATGTGCTGTCCCGTTTGAGCTGTCTCCCCCCTGTGCTCTGTCTCTCTCCCCCTGTGCACTTTCTCTCTCCCCCATCTGCTGTCTTCTCCTCTTATGTGATCTCTTCTTTGACCTGTGTACCCCATTTGCTCTCCCCACCCCTGTGCTGTCTTCTTCCCTCATGTGTTCTCTCGTTTGAGCTATCTCCCCGCGCAGTAAATCAGACTGCCGCCATCTTTGTGCAGGCAGATAGCGGCGGTCACATTAAAACTGCGCATGCGCTCCTCCTGTACAAAGATGGCGGCAGTCAGTGAATCATTCGGCTGATCCCGGCGGCGGCGTGTTTGCGACAGTGTTCCGCTGGTGTTACCACGCAAGAGGCTGCGTACGGCGTATACCGTGTGTGTGGTGCTAACGGCGCATACAGAGTGTGTGTGTGTGTGTGTGTGTGGTGGTGCGTACGCCGTATTCAGTGTGTGTGTGTGGTGCGTACAGCGTATACAGCGTGTGTGTGGGGGGTGCGTACGGCGTATACAGTGTATGTGGTGCGTACGCCGTATTCAGTGTGTGTGTGTTGCGTATGGAGTATACAGTGTGTGTGTGTGGTGCGTACGGAGTATACAGTGTGTGTGGTGCGTACGCCGTATACAGTGTGTGTGGTGCGTACGCCATATACAGTGTATGTGTGGTGCGTACGGAGTATACAGTGTGTGTGTGTGGTGCGTACGGAGTATACAGTGTGTATGTGTGGTGCGTACGCCGTATACAGTGTGTGTGTGGTGCGTACGGAGTATACAGTGTGTGTGGTGCGTACGGAGTATACAGTGTGTGTAGTGCGTACGGAGTATACAGTGTGTGTGGTGCGTACGGAGTATACAGTGTGTGTGTGTTGCATGCGGCACATACAGTGTGCGTGTGTGTGTGTGTAAGTAAATTAACCTTAAAGAGTAAATCAACTTTTGGGACGTTTTTAATGTGGTTTAGGGTCATTAATTCTGAGCAGATTTGTGGGGACCCCAATCCTTTGCTCCTTTGCTTAAAAGACCTCCTAGAAGAGCGCAGCTCAGTAGATAGGAGAGTACACTGAGCAGAGCAAATGCAGCAGAAAGTCATAGTCATGTCTCCTCACCTCTTCACTTCTAAGAGATCTTCTGAGTGATCAGGGTCTCAGATTCGCACTAATCTCAAAATTATTGGACCTAAATCATGTAATATATATCCCAAAATGTAAGTTACTTTTTAAACGTTTAATAGTTCCACTGCTTGCATCTAATCAGTACTTTGGTTCCTTTATGGTCCACAGTCTGATGATGACTGGTAACAACTCCCAGTATCTCCTTACCATTGCTAAGGACATACTGGGAGTTGTAGTTAAGTCCTCCATTCTCTGGAATTCCTATTGTTACCAATTGCAAATACAAAGGATCCATCCATGGGGTGAGATCTTGGGAATAATTGAATTGTACCTACATTTAAAAAAAAAAAAAAAAATCTCCTATTCTTAATAATTACAGTATTTTTCAGACTATAAGATGCACTTTTTTCCTCCAAAATTTTGGAGGAAAGTGGGGGGTGCGTCTTATAGTCCGAATACTATATTATTGTATGGCCGCATGGTGGTGGGTGTGGGGGAGCCGCAGGGGTGGATTAAGAGTAGCAAGGGCCCCGGGCAGTTTAGAAGGCGCGGCCCCTCCCCCCCCCACACACACATGCACATATACCTGTATGTATGACATGTCACATGATCCCCTGTGATAGATCATGTGATGGTTCACGTGAAATTAATTTGGCACAATATTAATTATAATAATTTTTTTTATGCTGTGTGCCCACTACGCATTTTTTAAGCTTTTCCGCAGCGGCAATTCCGCTGCAGAAACGCTTAAAAAACGCTTGGTAGAAGGCCTGCCATGTTCCCCAATGATAATCCGCATGTGCTGTGCACATGCTGCGGAAATTTCCGCTGCGGATTATCATTGAGGAAAAATCCGCAGCAATAACAATTATTTTGCGGAAGCGTGGCGCTTTCGCCGCCATTGACTTGCATTGGAACACATGGAATCCGCATCACTGCATCTGTACATGCAGATTCCATGCGTTTCAATGTGCGGATGGTACCCGGGTTTGGAGAAAAGGAGACTCTCATCCGGACCAGGGTACCATAGAACCTGTAAAAAAAGAATAAAATAAAATATAAAATATTATACTTACCTTCTGATGGCCCCCGGTGTCTTTATCCGATGCGTCCTGGCTTGCCGGCAGCTCACGATGGTCTGAAAAGGACCTGCCGTGACGTCATTTAGTCATGTGACAGGTCACGCGACCGCTGACGTCGGCAGGCCATCAGAAGGTAATTATAGATTTATTTTTTACCATTCTTTTACGGTCACACTATATAAATCCATGCCGGTTGCATGGATTTATATAGTGTGACCAAGCTGTCAAGTACTTTCCAAGTGATGCTAAAATCGCTTGGAAAGCGCTTGTCAACCCGCATGCGGAAATGCATGTGAAGAACGCTTCACATCCGCATGTCCCTGGCAGGTAATTTTATGACTCAATACTGAGGACACGTAACCATCTATACACAGCAGGAGGCCGCACTGCGCCATCTATACACAGCGGGAGGCCGCACTGCGCCATCTATACACAGCGGGAGGCCGCACGTAGCCATCTATACACAGCGGGAGGCCGCACGTAGCTATCTATACACGGCGGGAGGCCACACGTAGCCATCTATACACGGCAGGAGGCCGCACGTAGCCATCTATACACAGCGGGAGGCCACACGTAGCCATCTATACACAACGGGAGGCTGCATGTAGCCATCTATACACAGCGGGAGGCCACACGTAGCCATCTATACACAGCAGGGAGCTGCACAGTGCCATCTATACACAGCGGGAGGCCGCATGTAGCCATCTATACACAGCGGGAGGCCGCACGTAGCCATCTATACACAGCGGGAGGCCGCACGTAGCCATCTATACACAGCGGGAGGCCGCACGTAGCTATCTATACACAGCAGGAGGCCGCACGGTGCCATCTATACACAGCGGGAGGCCGCACGGTGCCATCTATACACAGCGGGAGGCCACACGGTGCCATCTATACACAGCGGGAGGCCGCACGGAGCCATCTATACACAGCACGGAGCCATCTATACACAGCGTGAGGCAGCATGGAGCCATCTATACACAGCAGGAGGCCGCATGGTGCCATCTATACACAGCGGGAGGCCGCACGGCGCCACCTATACACAGCAGGAGGCCGCACGGAGACATCTATACACAGCGGGAGGCCACACGGCGCCCCCTCCCAGAGACAGCAGGAGGCCGCACGGTGCCATCTATACACAGCGGGAGGCCGCACGGAGCCATCCATACACAGCATGAGGCAGCACGGCGCCCCCCCCCAGAGACAGCAGGAGGCCACACGGCGCCATCTATACTCAGCAGGAGGCCGCACGCAGTCACGCACACACACAAACATATACAGACATATACATACACGCATAAACACATTTGAAACACAAAAATACATATAAATCGACATCACACAATGATATCTGCCTGCACACACATACATACACACAGACAGACTCACACTCACACACACACAGACAGACACACTCACCATCCCCCGGCTCGGCTCCAGTCCTCCTGGCTCCTGCTCCTCTCCGGTGGTAAGTAGCAGTGCAGGCGGGGCGCGCACTGCGTGACGTCACAGCTAGGAGACACGGCCGCGCACAGGGCCGTGTCTCCTAGCAGTGACGCGGCCGGGCCAGCACAGGGAAGTTAACTGCTGCAGTGCTGGCCCGGCCGAAGAAGAAGCAGCGGTTCTGCACCGCTGCTGGGGGAGTGGTCCGGGCCCCCCCCCCCCCGCCACTGTCTGCCGGTATGTGCCGCGGGGCTGCACATATAATGAGGGCAATCCGGCCATAGAGACCGGAGGCCCCGGGCGGTAGCCCGGATTGCCCTCATTATAATCCACCTATGGGGAGCCGCAGCGGGGGATCAGCGGGGCGCAGGATTTTACAAATCGCAGAAAACCCTTTTGATGTTAATTGTTTGGGCTTTTCTCATGCGCCGAGCATCACTTACGAGGAAAACAAGCTTCAAAGAACAAATGAGAGGAGACAGTCCATGCATTATGTGTCACGGTGGCGTGTCATTACCAACCCCCTTGCTGCAGCGCTCCCTAAATTCCCCACAATGTAGAAAAACCTTGTCCACACGTCACGGCTCTGAGCTGACTAGTCCTGGAGGATCGTGAGGTTCCTTCCTTACATCTCTCCTCAATTATCTCGGCTTCGGTAAAATAGGCCGAGTCTAATGGGATGAAAAATGCGGCTGCAGAGTAAAGGTTCTCTGGCATTTATCTACTCTGTGATCACCGTTCCTAATCCAATCATGGAGGCGTTCCTGGCTGTTACAAGGAATTAGTAGGATTACTAAAGTGTGACAGGCGAGGGTACAGCGCCTGTGTCTGTCATGGATTCTCAATAGAGGTGGCTGGGAATGGTCGCTCTCCACTGAAATGATCGGGGGGTGCACATACTTCCCACAAGAAAGCACTTGAATTGTCAAGGTCAATCTATTCTATAGCTGTAACTTTAGCCTTAAAGGAATTGATACAGTGGGGTACATCTGGTGCCCGGGGGGCAGTGTTTGGTATACTGTGTCCCTCTGAAGAAGCTAAAAAAGTGAAACGCGTGTTTAGGAGAGTGGCAGGCACATAATGGGTAAGGATCTCCTCATTACTGGTACTCAGGCGCAAAATATGTAGAATTTACACTACACTAGGGATGAGCGAACCCCGTGGATGTTCGGTTTCGACCAAACTTTAGTCCAAAGTTTGGTTCGGGTACCAGAACTTGAACCCAAACCCCATAGAAGTCAATGCAGACACAAACTTTGATGCTGTAAAATGGTTGTAGTAAGGGCTAGGAGGTCTCTCACTCTTAAAACGGACTTGTCAGTGTTCGGAGTTCAGCATTGGACACTAGGTGTCCGGTATGAACCCCAAACTTTACAGTTCGGGTTCGCTCATCTCTACACAACACTCGTTATACTGTTGTACTGATCCATTACACGTCTAGTCCCTGTGATTGACTATATATTCATTGTTGAGGACGCTCTTGCAGATGTGTCTAATCTCTGATGTCACGCCATCTGGAGGCGGAATCTTGAACTAAGTGCTCTTGTAATACAGGTTTTAATATTCCGCTAATAAAATATATACTGTATACTGTACAATAGCTTTCTGACCCCGTTACACAGTTTTTGAGCACTTGAGCTGAAGTTGTTAAAGCTCAATTGGTGTTTTGCATAGTCTGAGGGGGCTATAGGTGTAATTCTGCTGAGATTTTGACTTCTATGCGTGTTGCAGTTACATTGGTATAATACCCTGTTCCATGTACAATATTATGTAGAACAGAGTTTTGATTCTAAATGGACTGTAGATAAAACAGTATGTCCTGGAACAGTACCAATACACATGCTCTGTAACTTGCCATCCACTCTTTTGGAGTGGACGATTGCTCTTTATCAGCATTCTGTCAGCACTATAGGTCCTGGGACATCCCTTCTCTCATTACTCAGCACGTATTGCTTCCGCCATTGCTTAATGAAATGTCTGCAATTAACTGAAAGACTGAATCTCTGTTAAGCCTGCATATACAGTTTGACAGGCAGGAGCAGAGAGACGAAGGCCAAGCCCCACTTCCGGTAATCCATATAGGGGGGTTTCTGCTGCTAGAGACAAATTACACTTAGACAGAAGGGAGACCCTACCGGCCGACACTTTTAGGTTATCTAACCCCTGAAAAGTAACTCCAACTTAATTGAATTTAAATAAAGGGATTTTGCACATTATCTATCGAATGAGATCAAGTACAGGGACCATTTAATTTGTATTAGGGTTCAACTCACCTGCAAACACCATGGGTTTCGCAGGCTTAAAGCCGGGCAGAGCCACTGGCTGCTTCAGTAAATGCAGAGTGTCTCCTATTTGTGCTTCCTGTGCGTCCTTCATCCCAGCGATTAGATAACCTACTTGCCCAGTATATCTTAGAAGCAATGAGAGTAATATATATTCACAATTAGTGCAGATTCATCAAATTCTACATTGAATATCAGGTACAAATCTACCATAAAAGAAGGTAGCAACGGCTCTGAGACCCAGCACTGCATGAGTTCACTACAGCTATATACAGCTGGCACTAGAGGGCGCTCACTGGAGACAGACTTCTACTGCTGCGGTTGGGTCCAATACTAGCTGTACATAATCACAAGTCAACAGCTCCCCCTGGTGGTGGCTGCATGCAGCAAAAATAGTATTTCATCTAGTTACATTCATTTAAGTTAGAAATGCTGTGACATTAGTCAGCACTGAATTTTGGATGTAAAACTATTTTGGATCTATCAACATATATGTTATAACTTCCCAGAGCCTAAATACCACATCAGAGAGCTCTGCTAATCGCACTGTAACAAGCTGAGAACCATCATACGGCCACAGCAGATTAGTATTGAATGGCAATAAAAACACAAAATTGTATTTTAATTTGCAGAACTTTCCATAACACAATATTGGCATTTTATTTGCTTTAATAACAGAATCCCCTTTCAGCTCTGCTCTCTCCTGGGCACCAAACATCCATGTATATTCATAGAAAGCAGCACCAACAGAAGCATCACTACTGCATGCAGGATTAGAGCGCCATCTAGTGGCACTATAAGAATATTCCTAGTGTGATAAAATGTCGCTCTATTATATCCTGCACGGGGTCGTACACAATTTTAAATGCTTTGGATATCGGAAAAAATTACTTTAAAAAAAATGATGGAAAAACCCTTTTAAAAAGACACAGAAAGCAATAAGGAAAAAGCACAAACAAAAGAAGTGGTGCTGAGATGGGCCGGCTGCAGTTTATGCAGATCCTTGGGTGACAAAGTGCATGTGGGATAATCTTCACTTTTACAATTTGTTTTTTATCCTTGCCTTCTAAAAGCTATAAAACTTTTTTTCCAGTAGATTCGTTGTATCTGGGCTTTTTTCCAGTAGATTCGTTGTATCTGGGCTTTTTTCCCAGTAGATTCGTTGTATCTGGGCTTTTTTCCCAGTAGATTCGTTGTATCTGGGCTTTTTTTTCCCAGTAGATTCGTTGTATCTGGGCTTTTTTCCCAGTAGATTCGTTGTATCTGGGCTTTTTTTTCCCAGTAGATTCGTTGTATCTGGGCTTTTTTCCCAGTAGATTCGTTGTATCTGGGCTTTTTTCCCAGTAGATTCGTTGTATCTGGGCTTTTTTCCCAGTAGATTCGTTGTATCTGGGCTTTTTTTCCAGTAGATTCGTTGTATCTGGGCTTTTTTTCCAGTAGATTCGTTGTATCTGGGCTTTTTTTTCCAGTAGATTCGTTGTATCTGGGCTTTTTTCCCAGTAGATTCGTTGTATCTGGGCTTTTTTCCCAGTAGATTCGTTGTATCTGGGCTTTTTTCCCAGTAGATTCGTTGTATCTGGGCTTTTTTCCAGTAGATTCGTTGTATCTGGGCTTTTTTCCCAGTAGATTCGTTGTATCTGGGCTTTTTTTCCAGTAGATTCGTTGTATCTGGGCTTTTTTTTCCAGTAGATTCGTTGTATCTGGGCTTTTTTTCCAGTAGATTCGTTGTATCTGGGCTTTTTTCCCAGTAGATTCGTTGTATCTGGGCTTTTATTCCCAGTAGATTCGTTGTATCTGGGCTTTTTTTCCCAGTAGATTCGTTGTATCTGGGCTTTTTTCCAGTAGATTCGTTGTATCTGGGCTTTTTTTCCCAGTAGATTCGTTGTATCTGGGCTTTTTTCCCAGTAGATTCGTTGTATCTGGGCTTTTTTTCCAGTAGATTCGTTGTATCTGGGCTTTTTTTCCAGTAGATTCGTTGTATCTGGGCTTTTTTTTCCAGTAGATTCGTTTTATCTGGGCTTTTTTTCCAGTAGATTCGTTGTATCTGGGCTTTTTTTCCCAGTAGATTCGTTGTATCTGGGCTTTTTTCCAGTAGATTCGTTGTATCTGGGCTTTTTTTCCCAGTAGATTCGTTGTATCTGGGCTTTTTTCCCAGTAGATTCGTTGTATCTGGGCTTTTTTTCCAGTAGATTCGTTGTATCTGGGCTTTTTTTCCAGTACATTCGTTGTATCTGGGCTTTTTTTTCCAGTAGATTCGTTTTATCTGGGCTTTTTTTCCAGTAGATTCGTTGTATCTGGGCTTTTTTTCCCAGTAGATTCGTTGTATCTGGGCTTTTTTCCCAGTAGATTCGTTGTATCTGGGCTTTTTTCCCAGTAGATTCGTTGTATCTGGGCTTTTTTCCAGTAGATTCGTTGTATCTGGGCTTTTTTTCCAGTAGATTCGTTGTATCTGGGCTTTTTTCCAGTAGATTCGTTGTATCTGGGCTTTTTTTCCAGTAGATTCGTTGTATCTGGGCTTTTTTCCCAGTAGATTCGTTGTATCTGGGCTTTTTTTCCAGTAGATTCGTTGTATCTGGGCTTTTTTCCCAGTAGATTCGTTGTATCTGGGCTTTTTTTCAGTAGATTCGTTGTATCTGGGCTTTTTTTGCAGTTAGAGCTGTAGTTTTTATAAATATTTTCTGATCTTTTTATTACTTTTCTTGGTGAGGCAAAGTGAACAAAATAAACTCCAGAGATTCTGCCGCTTCATCTTTTTTCTTCTTTTTCATTCCATCATCCACTCGATAGGATTTCTAGAAGATATTTTTTTTAGTTTTAACACGAACAGATGTGGTGGAGCCAAAAATGATGTAACGGGAGAATTTAACTTTGCAGGCTCAGGTCACTGAAAACATCCAATGGCTTTACCGCTACAGTGTAGAGTAAAATGACCAATCTCATATTAATCCCAGTTATGGGACGGGCTTCATAGTTGTACAATCATGGAAGACATGGAGGCCTTCAGTAGGATCCTTGGCTGTCAAGACAATGCCATTGCCACATAACACTCATATGACTGATGATATGACATGGCTTTATAACTGATGGGGGGCCGTACCCCTTCAAGCCCCACTGATTCTCAGAAAGAGGGGGATGCAGTCTTTGCCTGCACAGCGGCACTCTAAGGCTATGTGCCCATGATGCAGAAATGCTCCGGCTTTTTCCTGAACGTTTCTGTATCTCCCTGGCATGCGGATTTTACATGCGTTTTTTTCAGCCAGGGACAAGCGTTTGTCACGCGTTTTGCACATGCGATTTCGCATGCGGGTTGTCAAGCGCTTTCCAAACGATTTTAGCATCACTTGGAAAAGTGCTTGACAACTTGGTCACACTATATAAATCCATGCAACCGGCATGGATTTTATATAGTGTGACCAAGTTAGTTAAAAAAAAGAATAAAAAAGGTAAAAAATAAAAAACATTATACTCACCTTCCAATGCCCCCCGGTCTCCTTATCCGATGCGACCCGTCACATGACTAAATGACGTCATGAAAGGTCCTTTTAGACCATCGCGAGCCGCCAGGGAGCCAGGACGCATCACTAAGGTGACCGGCGGCCATCAGAAGGTGAGTATAAGGTTTATTTTTTATTTTAAATTCTTTGTTTTTTAACAGGAACTATGGTACCGGGGTCTGGATGAGAGTCTCCTCTTCTCCAGACCCGGGTACCATCCGCACATTGAATCGCTTAATATCCGCATGTGTACATGTAGTCATGCGGATATTAAGCGATTCAATGCAAGTCAATGGCGGCAAAAACGCTGCGCTTACGCAAAATAATTGGTAGTGCTGCGGATTTTTCCGCAATGATAATCCGCAGTGGAAATTTCCGCAGCATGTACACAGCACATGCGGATTATCATTGGGGAACATTGCAGGCCTTCTACCAAGCGTTTAAGCGTTCCTGCGGCGCAATTGCCGCTGCGGAAACGCTTAAAAAACGCATAGTGGGCGCATAGTGGGCACACAGCCTTACGCGGTGAAATGAGCTGCATCTGGATCTCGTCCACCTAAAGGGACTGTCAGCACAGAATGACTGTTCAAACTAAGTCGCAACTCTCGGTGCTTCATGACGGGGCCAATCATTTATATACACCTTCCCACCTGCTTGTTTGCCCTCTATCCACACCCTCCTCTTCTTTGATTGACAGCTCTGGCTTCATAGAACCAGAGAAGGAAGGAGACAGAGGTAAAACAAGCAGGTGGGAAGGTGTATATAAAGGATCGGCCCACGCCGTGATCCACGGAGTGCTTGTGACGCGCCCCCTGGGCCTGTGCGCTGCTGCTGTGCAGGGGGAATACCCGGAGCCGGATCGCTGGGGGTTGTAGTCTCCGTGTGGCGGTGACCCGGTCCGTGCCCAGGGTGGTCAAACCAGTGGCAGTCTTAATGTTGTAACAAATGTCCGACTACGCCACCCGTGGATTGCAGTCAGTGGGGACCGCCGCTGCGCTGCAGACCGCTGAGGCTGATGTTGTTTGTGCAGCTGAGTATGGGATGACTCCCCATGGGAGGAGTATTGCCTCAGGGCAGCTAGTGTGGATAATGATGGGAGTAATGGTGTGAGCGTCCCAGTACTAATGGTGCTGGTGCAGCGATGAAACACAGAGACTTGTAATTGCAGTTTCCAAAGCTTTACTCACGGTTGTTATTCAGGTCAATGCTGCAGGCGATGACTGCCCAAGCCGTGCTGCGTCCACCAGGTGAGGGACTCTGTCAACTCCCAGGCAATTCCAGAGCGTGGTTCAGAGCTCCCCTCTCTTCCTTTCTACTGGCCGTCCCCACCAGTGACCCACCTTTGTCCAGCTTCCTCGGGCCTTCTGTTGGCGAAACCTCTCTCCGGTTTCCCTGACCCTATGCGGTATGCCTTTCTGGTGGATGTAGTGAGGGGTCGCACCAAGATGTGGTGACAACCTCCGGTTTTGGCTGAGGATTAGTCGCCTCCACCAATTTGGGTTCCGGTACCCTATTCTGCCAACCCTTCACCCAGTATCTCCTCTGGGCATATGGGGTTCCTTCTGCCTTCGTGTCTCTGGACCTTTCTCTCTGTTCTTTGCTTCCTTTCTCCTCTGTTCCAGTTCCTTTCTTACTTTCCTTTCTGTTCCTCCTCCTCTCTCTCTCTGTTGCTTCTGGCCTCCATTCCAGGCTTGCCTCTGGAGCTGGGCCCAGACTGAGCCACAGCTCCCTGTCAGCCCTCTCTGGCTGAGCTCCTCTCCTCTTCTCCTCCTGCCTGAACTGAACACTGATCTAAGATGGTGCCCACCTTATATACCTCCCTCTATGTGTGAGCCCAGGTGACTAGCAACCAATGGGCTCCTACCTATGCCCAGAGACCCACCCCTATCTGCTCCTACATCACTGGGTGTGCTTCCCCCTCCCCACTCCAGCCAGGAACAGAAGCTGTCGTGCCTGCACTCTGTCTAGTGGGAGCACCGTTGGTCTGTTCCTCGGAAATGGGGTGTGTGTGGTGCATGCAGTTTACTGAGTCCTGGTCCACACTCCATCCTTACCCGGGAGTGGAATATCACACCTCTGGTTTGAGGTGCAATACCCCTGTAGCAGCCGAACCCTCGGGGTGCTACACTTGTACTTAGTTTCAACAGTCATTCTGTGCTGACTAGTGTTGAGCATTCCGATACTGAAATATCGGGTATCGGCCGATACTGAAATATCGGGTATCGGCCGATATTCGCGGTATCGGAATTCCGATACTTAATTCCGATAGTTTTACAATATCGAATACCGGAATCGGAAGTTCCCATAATGCCTGCTCTCTGCAGTGTCTCTGAAGGATGACAAGCTGGATGGCAGCGCTCAGCTGCGATCCAGCCTGTCATCAGAATGCCATCCCAGCGTGAGAGAATTCTCCTGATTGTTTAAAAGCCGGCGCGCGGTAAAAAGCCGCTGGCTTTTAAACAATCACACAGCCCCATACTGCTTCCCCGCAGCCTCCCACCCCGATCCTCCGCTCCCCTCGCCACCTCCCATCCTGATCGTAAGTTAGGACCGGGCGGGGAGCAAAGCACCAAGGAGCGGGGAGCGAAGGACCCGGGCGGGAAAGCCGGCAGTGAAAAGACTTCACCGCCGGCTTTCCCGTTCTGTGCTGCGCTTTCCCGCCGGTTATTTCAAATGAACAGCTGAGGTATCAGGTGATGCCGATCAGCTGTTCATTTGAAGTCGCCGCGGTGCCCTCAGAGGGTTCATGTGAGTTCATGCTTGACTGCATGAACTCACATGAACTTTCCCACGGCCGCTCAGGTCAGCCACACCTCGCAGACCATCAGACCCGTCATGATTGGTGTGTGCGGGTGTCTGTGCGATGTCTGCAGGGGTGTGCGCGGTGTCTGTGCGATGTCTGCGAGTGTGTGCGCGGTGTCTGTGCGATGTCTGCGGGTGTGTGCGGTGTCTGTGCGATGTCTGCGGGTGTGTGCGGTGTCTGTGCGATGTCTGCGGGTGTGTGCGGTGTCTGTGCGATGTCTGCGGGTGTGTGCGTGCAGGCAGACATAGGCCGATGTGACACTACTACTCCCATCGGCCTATGTCTGTCCCCCGTCCACTCGTCCCAGCAGGATCAGCTCGATGGGAGCAATAGTTCCCATCAGCCTGATCCTGCTATTTAAACTGCCCCATGGTCCCCAATAAATTTTAAATACATGTCATTGGTGGCCAGTGGTTACCTACAATAAATTAGTTCATACATTACCTGTCTCCGCCGATCGCCACCTAAAATAAAGTAAAAAATAAAAAACTACACCTATACTCACCTAGACACCTAATTCCCCGAAGCCATCGATCTCCTGTAATAAAATATAAAATAATAAACCACAACCTTATCCTTACCCCTCCGTAGTAGTCCACGAGTGTCCCATGATGATCTCCAGTTTAGAGCAGCCACATAGAATGTGACCGCTCTGAACCGCTGCCGCCGCTAGAATGATGGGGCCGTAAAGCAGCCCCGTCATTGCATAAGCGCTTTCGCCGGAGTTCAGGCAGCGCTGCTCCGGTTAGCTCCTTTACGGCCCTGCTGTATCGTGAGAAATTCCCACGGTACAGCACTGCCGTAAAGGAGGTCTCCGGAGCTGCGCTGACTGAATGCACTCCGGTGACCTCAGTCAGTGGCTCCCGCTGCCGGGAGCGGACGTGTTCCCGGCAGCGTGAGCTTACAGCAGCCATGCACAGCTGTCACCATCTCCAGATGTGACAGCTGTGCATGGGAGATCAGCGCAGGAACGTGGACAGGTAACTATTTTTTTTTTTTAGTAAACTAAGAATTAAATAAAATGGTGTGTTTTATTTCAAATAAATTATTTTTTTCTGGGTGTAGTGTGTTTTTTCTTTTTAACACTTTGTAGGTTAGTAATGGGGGGGTCTTATAGACGCCCATCATTACTAACCTGGGCTTCATGGCAGCTGGCGCTGACATGAACCCCAACCCTATTACCCCCTGCCACCGCACCAGGGCAGCGTGGAAGAGCGAGGCTAAGTGCCAGAGTTGGCGCATCCTATGGATGCGCCATTTCTGGGGCGGCTGACGGCTGGTGTTTCTAGCCTGGGAGGGGGCCAATATTCATGGCACCCTTCCTGGGCTATTAATATCAGCCCCCAGCTGTCTGCCTAGCCTTTGCTAGCTATTAAAATAGGGGGGACCCCACGTCATTTTTTTGGGGGGGTCCCCCATTTTAATAGCTAGTAAAGGCTAAGTATTCAGCTGGGGGCTGATATTAGTAGTCTGGGAAGCTCCGTGGGTATTACCCCCTTCCCAGGCTTCAAACATCTGCCCCAGCCGTCTGCTTAACCTCCGCTAGAGACTAAAATTATGGGGGATCCCACGCCAATTTTTTTTTTAAATAAATCCTTTATTTTAACACTAAATGACATTTGAGGAGTTAATAAAGATGCAGTCCCTAAATTATTATTTATTTTTTAATTAATTTTTCCCAAAAATTTTGACGTGGGCTTTGCCATATTTTTGTATGCCAGCCAGGTACAGCATCCAGCTTCTATGAACGCGCCATTTTCCGGGGCGGCTGCGGACTGCAATTTGTAGCGGGTGGGGCCCAGAAAGCTTGGGTCTCCCTGCGCTGCAGATTCCATCCCCCAGCTGCCTAGTTGTACCTGGCTGGACACACAAATAGGGAGAAGCCCCACGTATTTTTTTTTTTAATTATTTCATGAAATTCATGAAATAATAAAGAAAAAAAGGGCTTCCCTATATTGTTGTGTCCGGCCTGGTACAAATAGGCAGCTGGTGGTTGGGGGCAGCCCGTTCCTGCCTGCAGTACCTGGCTGGACACAAATATAGTGGGAAGCCCCACGTCAATTTTTTTTTAATTATTTCAGGAAATTCATGAAATAATTAAAAAAAAATTGATGTGGGGCTTCGCCCTATATTTGTGTCCAGCCAGGTACAGCAGGCAGGAAAGGGCTGCCCCCAACCACCAGCTGCCTATTTGTACCTGGCCGGACACAACAATATAGGGAAGCCCTTTTTTTAAAAAATTATTAAATGAAATAATTAAAAAAAAATTGACGTGGAGCTTCGCCCTATTTTTGTGTCCAGCCAGGTACAACTAGGCAGCTGGGGGCTGGAATCTGCAGCGCAGGGAGACCCAAGCTTTCTGGGCCCCACCCGCTGCAAATTGCAGTCCGCAGCCGCCCCGGAAAATGGCGCGTTCATAGAAGCGCCATCTTCTGGCGCTGTACCCAACTCATCCAGGGCCCTGGTGCGGTGGCTCACTGGGTAATAAAGGGGTTAAGGCCAGCTTGGCATTATCAGCTGGCCCTAAGCCCGAAATTCATGGGGTCACGCCAATATTAGACATGACCACCATGAATTTCTAGTAAAGTATTTAAAAAAAACACAACACCCAGAATAAAGTCCTTTAATTGAAATAAAGACACAATTCTTTATTGTTCTAAATTAAACTATGCTTACCATCACGCCCATTCCAGCTGAAGCCAACGATCTCCTGCAATAAAAGAAAAATAATAAACCAACCTCATCCTTACCTTCCCATGGATCCCACGACAGCTTCAGCTCTGCTACATCGAGATGACAGGCTGGTCCGCAGCAGAACGCTGCCATCCAGCCTGGCATCCCGCAGACACTGAGAAGCGCAGGCTTGCTTGCGCTCCTCAGTGTCTCTCTGTGACGGCATCCAGATGAGCCGAGGTCATGTCCAATGAACTCGGCTCACCTCATGCACGTCACTGACAGCGTGGGAAAATTCTCCTGCACTCAGCGCTTCAGCGTGAGAATTCTCCCACGCTGTCAGTGACGTGCATGAGGTGAGCTGAGTTCATTGGACATGACCTCACCTCATGCACGTCACTGACAGCGTGGGAGAATTCTCCTGCACTCAGCGCTTCAGCGTGAGAATTTTCCCACGCTGTCAGTGACGTGCATGAGGTGAGCCGAGTTCATTGTCGGCTCATCTGGATGCCGTCACAGAGAGACACTGAGGAGCGCAAGCATGCCTGCGCTTCTCAGTGTCCGCGGGATGACAGGCTGGATGGCAGCGTTCTGCCGGTCCAGCCTGTCATCTCGATGTAGCAGAGCTGGAGCCATCGTGGGAACCATGGAAAGGTAAGGATGAGGTTGCTTTATTATTTTTCTTTTATTGCAGGGGATCGTTGGCTTCAGCTGGAATGGGCGTGATGGTAAGTATGGTTTAATTTAGAACAATAAAGAATTGTGTGTTTATTTCAATTAAAGGACTTTATTCTGGGTGTTTGTGTTTTTTTTTTAACTTTGACTATGGGGTTAGTAATGGGGGTGTCTTATAGACGCCTCTCCATTACTAACCTGGGCTTGATGTCAGCTGGCATTATAAGCTGACATCAACCCCAACCCTATTACCCCACTGCCACCGCTACAGGGCAGTGGGAAGAGCGAGGCTAAGTACCAGAGTTGGCGCATCCTATGGATGCGCCATTTCTGGGGCGGCTGACGGCTGGTGTTTCTAGCCTGGGAGGGGGCCAATATTCATGGCTCCCTTCCTGGGCTATTAATATCAGCCCCCAGCTGTCTGCCTAGCCCTTGCTAGCTATTAAATTAGGGGGGACCCAACGTCATTTTTTTTGGGGGGTCCCCCATTTTAATAGCTAGTAAAGGCTATGTATTCAGCTGGGGGCTGATATTAGTAGCCTGGGAAGCTCCGTGGGTATTACCCCCTTCCCAGGCTTCAAACATCAGCCCCAGCCGTCTGCTTAACCTCCGCTAGAGACTAAAATTAAGGGGAACCCCACGCCAATTTTTTTTTAAATAAATCCTTTATTTTAACACTAAATGACAAGTACAGTAACCAACACTATCACTGTACTTCTTATATATGTGACTGACATGTTTCTATCTATCTAATCTATGTGTGAAGCTCTATTCTGTCTGTTATAAATTGTCGGGTACAGATGCTGAATTGCCGGCCGGCTTTCTTAAAGAGACGGTGCACGAAAACACTATTATTTTTTTAAATAAATCCTTTACACTAAATGACAAGTGCAGTAACCAACACTGTCACTGTACTTATTATATATGTGACTGACATGTTTCTATCTATCTAATCTATGTGTGATGCTCTATTCTTTCTGTTGTAAATTGTCGGGTACCGGTGTATGCGCTGATGAATTGCCGGCTTTTCGCATAATACATTCTACATTATTCTTAGTTGTTTTACTTCATGTAGAATTAACCTACAAGGAAAGAAAGGGTTTATTTTCATTCCGATATTAGTGTCCCATTGACTTGCATTGGTTTCCGGTATCGGAATCGGCGATATCCGATACTTTTTGAGTATCGGTCCGATCCAATCCAATACGATATTTCCTGATATCGGAAGGTATCGCTCAACACTAGTGCTGACAGTCCCTTTAAAATCAGTGTTTCCCAAACTCCAGTCCTCACGGCCCCCCACAGGACATGTCTTCAGGATTTCCATAGTATTGCACAGGTGAGAGAATTCCTGATTCCTTGATGATACTTTCATCACATGTGTAATACTGAGGAAATCCTGAAAACCTGACCTGTTGGGGGCCATGAGGACTGGAGTTTGGGAAACACTGCCTTAAATGGAGTGGTGCTGCAGTTTTATTATTCAGCAATTAGCAGGATCCCCCAACAATTTCTTAAGCAATGAGAAAATGCAGTCCCTAATGATGTCCTCTGACAATAAGCGGATCACGGACAGCAGATGCATTGGGTTCTGCATTTCTTGGAGAATGGGATGGGGCAGCTTCTGTCTTCTCAGTGATACAATCAGGAAGGAGATGCAGCGTGAGACAATCCCTGTCTAGATCTTTGATCTGATCATCAATACAGAGGGCTGATTGGTGAAGACAGAGGGAAAGGCTAATAAAATTGTTAAAAAAAAAAACTTAGTTTTTCGGCTGGCACTTCCTCTGGGGTCAGTATGCCAACCTCATTGACTTCATAGCACTTGCCAGAGTGAGCAGACACGATTTTATTGCCTTTACACACGTCACCTCCACACAGGGCGATGCTGCTACGACGCCTCAGTGCTGGAGTGAGCAGAGGTCCGCAGCTTGTGACACTCCTGCTGTAGTGAAACTACAGGTCCCAGCAGACTGACGGTCTCTCATCAAGTTATGCTGGGAGCCGCAGGTTCACAAATAGTGCTAGAGGATCCATGTCAGAAATATGAGGCTGCCACTAGGGTTTCTCCCACAAATATGTAATCGGACGTGGAGCAGATCTGCACGTGGATGAGCCATATTCTCTATCTGTGAACATACTACTCCTTCACTCAGATTCTAAGTGGTTCTGCAGCGCATCTGTGCAGAGCAAGCTGTCAATCAAAATCCGGGCCGGGTTTACAGCCGTCGCCCCTGATATAGCGAGCGGTGCTGTGATCCAAGACTGTAGCCGCTCCGTGCACAACGATGAGTGAAGGCCGGCGGCTGCAGGGAGGAAAGAAGTTAATTTTCTCCCGGTACCTACACTATCAATAAGGCGGCCGGGCAGCATTGTAACAATATTTATCTGCAGATTAACCCTATACCTGCAGGTACATAGCATTTTCCAAGGTGACAGGTTCCCTTTAATAAAGAGAAGATGGATAGAGCCGCATTAGTCCGTACTCACGGTGGAAGCCTCCTGACAACTTCTTGAAGAACACTTTCCACATTTGTTCCAAGCTTCCCCGACATCTAATAGAAATAAACAGAGAAATGAATTTCTTAATACAGTTTAGAACTCGGCTACAACGAATCAGAAGAAATGAAACCTGTTTGAAGCTGACAAGCAATCAAGCCCCTCCGTAAGCCACACAGAACATGGCTACTTATGTCATCTGCAGGTGATTAAAGGAACCTGTCATGTTGAAATGGTATAAGATCTGTAGGGGGGTGTTGTAGAGCAGAGAAGTTGATCAGACTGATTGACATATCTGTGGGAAGAGAGTCAGCAAAACTGGCATTTTATGCAGTGAAAAGTCCTGCCGTATGTACACTAGTCCAGTGGGCGGTCCTACTAAGTGATTGACAGTTCCCTGTATGACCATGCAGGCAAAGATAGCTGTCAATCACTAGTAGGACCGCCCACTGGACTCATCTGTACAAACAGCAGGATTCCACTGAATATATTGATACAGGAAAAACATCTATCTTTGTACCGTATTAGCCAGTAGATAGAAGAGTATTTAGATTTGAGAGTCCTCAGTGGTTGATACCATCTTTTCCGTTAGCCATTAAAAGGTAACAAATTGCAGGCTTTCCAGACTACTCAGGTCTCAGGTCTGCCTGATGAAGAAGCCGGAGTAGTCTGGAAAGCTTGCAATTTGTTACCATCTTTTCAGTTAGCCATTAAAGGTATCAACCACTGAGGACTCTCAAATCTAATGAATAAATTACAATTTATACTGAATCTTCTCCCACAAACCTATATATCGTTCTGCTCAGTTTCTCATGGATAAAACCTGTACATCTGAATGGGGCTTTAATGTTGTTATTACAATCATGTAACCGCAGATCACAAAATCTTTCATATGATCATTTTTTTAACACCTAAAACCCCAATGGACATTTATGTTTACTAAAGGATTCCTTCCCCATTCTTCTGGCAGCTCTTCTTTAGGTATGGACACAGACCGGCATCCGGCATAAAGACATCTGGAGACTTTTCCTTTTTCTGTGATATTGGATAATCTTGTTCATTTCTAACGCTTTAAATCTTTCAAATTCTTTCCGAAAAATGTATCATAAAGGGACTTTCTCAGGTCAGTTTTGCTTGTGGTTGTGTTACCATTATTTGTGCCAAATGTATCAAAGTGTTGCACAATGTTTGATAAATGTTTATGTAGCACTTCCATCTATCTTTATTTATTTTACTCACTTATATGGCGCCATTAATTTCACAGCACTTTACAGACATTATCATCACTGCCCCCATCGGGGCTCACAATCTACATTCCCTAGCAGTATGTCTTTGGACTGTGGGAGAAAGCTGGAGAACCCGGAGGAAACCCACGCAAACACAGGGAGAACATACAAACTTCTTGCAGATGTCGTCCTTGGTGGGATTTGAACCCAGGATCCCAGTGCTGCAAAACAACAATGCTAACCACTGAGCCACCGTGTATCTTTATCCACTTTTAACGTCACCCGTCGTTCTTAGACCTGTGTAGCTTACCAAGCCCAATTTCTAAAAGTTGCAAGAGTGCTGTAAAATAGGAAGCTGCACATTTTTGCGCAAAAATGATGCGTCACAAAAGTTTTTTTTTTTTTTTTTTTTAACACCAAAAATTGATGTAAATTCCTCGCTACATTGCCCCTTTTCCAGCCACATTTTGTAGAAAAAAATAAAAAGACAAGGTACAGACAGCGGAGTTAAATTTGCCTACAGGAATGATTTTGATCTGGAGCGCATCGTACCCGGATACAGTCACTAGCGGGAACGTCAAACATCTTCTCAATTTGTTTCTCCACCCTTTCCGGATCTGCATTCTTCAAGTCTATCTAAAAGCAAAAGTATAAATACTAATTATTTATCAAAGCTGGACAACATCTAGAAACCATAGAATAAAACTGGCTTAAAATATAGTGTGAACAAGAGTTTAGGGAGAGATGTACAACTGGCACTGGCCTATAAAAGGGATTGTGTAATCGTACAAAACTAGCAAAAATGTAAAGTGCCTGGAAAACAAGGAACGTGCAATTTACCTCTTAGTAAAAATCCTATGCTTTCTCAAGAACAGAGGAATTTTAATTTCATATTTTTTTTAATCAAATCATTTTTATTGAAAAACTCCAACTACAAATATTCCATCTTTCAAATAACATACATGACATAGTAATTCCATAGTAAAAATATGAACAAAGTATCTGAACTTCAATTCCCATAACCCACCCTAAACCCAAATCCCAACACTCCAGAGAGAACCATTTTCAGAGCAGTTCTAGAATAACGGACTATAGCATTCGTAGAAGGGGAAGAAGATAAAAAAGTGACTGACAAAGGGGTAGCAGCGTTTTAATGTTATCATTTACTGCTTGATGCCTGAGCCGGGGAGTGCACGCTGAAAACTGTTGCAGGCTGCTGTAATCACAGGACACAAGCAAACAGCATGGCATTTCCTATCAGCAGGGAGGAAGTAAAGGGAACAGTAATGAAAGTCTCCTCCTACTCCGCTCCATATTGAAATGAATAGTGTGCATCCTACAAATGAGATGCATACAGCAAACAATTGATTTTCCATACATAGGTTTTGAGTTGACCACTGGATATACACATGTGTATCACTAATTACCAGAACTGGAAATCGAAAAAAAAGACGAGCAAGTTTGGGGTGAATCCTGCCTTCATTACTGCTCAGCCGCTCAGAGGGATCGGTACTAGGAACAGCAGGAGTGCCGGCGATGTTCACAGATTTACCTGCTGCGGGACTGAAGGAGTCTGATCGCGCTCGGCTCGAAGCTTTTTACCTTGTTTACGATAGGAATAATTGAAAGCTGTGCTTCAAAGGCGAGGAAGAAGTTTGCCACCGTCTATTAGAAAATAGACAAACTTAGGATAGAAACAATATGAACATATACCCTGCTATAAGTAAGTAAAAAGCAATAGGAAATATATATAATATAGGGTACTTAGTAAACATGTTGTTTGATTAAAAAAAAGCCATCCCACCAGCACCAAGGTGTACCCAGTCAGTTATGTGAAGTATATAATAAAATACACTTTAGTACAATATTAGTATCTTGTCCCTTTAAATCTGCAGCTACTTCTGTCACCATGGTAACTGCATTCATACTCAGCCAATAGGATTGCTCGGTTTGAATTTGAAGAAAAAAAAAAAAGTTCTATGTGGTCAGTTTGTTCCATCTCATCTGAGTGTGAAGACAGACACCTGCGATCAGCGAGATTATAGGTATAAGACGTGATATAATATAACGGACGGAGCCACATCCCATCACACGCACTCAGCGACCACAACTGACAGGAATCAGCACATTTATCAGAGGAGAAGTCATTATTCCCCAACACATGATAAGTGACAACTTCTAGATCTGCTGGGAACCCAACTAATCCCTGCTAGACCCTCCCCGGCCACCGCTCCATTCATTCTCTATGCAGGAGAAAGCTGAGTACAGCGCCCCCCATAGAGATTGAACGGACCGGCGGTTGAACATTTGCACTTCGCTCACTTCTATCTATAAGTGCTGTTCTGCTGATTGGGTCATAGCGGCCAAACCCACCGATCTAAGAGTCATCACCTATCCAGAGATCAGTGAGAACTTGTTCCAACTAGACATCCCCTTTAATTAAAGAGATCACATATCTAACAGCCAATCCTATTCATTCCCAATCTTCCCTGTGCCCAGTAATGCCCCTGGGTATATCGCCAATATGAGCCAATCACCAAACCCTCTGCTGACTGTTCCTGATGTTTTTTAGATTTTGGATACGTTTCTACAAGAGAAGATATCAGCGGCCTCCATGGGGATGGGTTACTCTGCCAGCGATGGAGCAGGTAGTATCCACCAGCCTGTGATATCTCACCTTCCTCCATATTCTGCTGTTACATGCGTTTCTTCAGCTTTACCCCTTCCCAACAGAACCAATTGATGGTTTTTTTCTGTTTTTTCCTTGGCTTTTTCCAAGGGCTATAACTTTTTCATGTCTGTCCACATAGTGTGAGGTCTTGTTATTTTGCAGGACGAGCGGTACTTATAAATCCCACCATTCATTTACCACATAGTACTAGAAAACGGGAAAAACATTCCAAGTGCAGTAAAAGTGCGAGGAAAAAAAAAGCCTGACACTGTTTTTCTGGGAAGGGTTTTAACGGCGCACATAGTGTGGTGAAAATGACCTGGTAATAGGATCCTACTCCTCAGTGTGATTACAGCAAGAACAAACTTCTCCAATAGCTTTGGCAAAAGAAAAAAACTTTTTTTTATGGTGTCACCATTTTTTCTGAGACCCGTAACATTTTCGTTTTTCGGGTTGATGGAGCTGTGTGGGGGCTTATTTTTTGAAGGGCAAGAGGACTTTATTGATAACATTTTGGGACACATATGACATGGTCATCGCTTCTTACAGGGTTTTCTGCAGTATTGTGGCGAACGAAAAAAATGCAATTTTGGCTTTTTGAATTTTTTTCTGTGTTCACTGATCGTTTGTTTTTTATATTTGGATAGATTGTATTTCTCTGAAAGAGACCATACCACAAATGTGTATATTTTTATTATCTTTATTTTTAGTGGGAGGTGAGTTGAACGTGTGGGGTTTTAATATTTTAAACTTTTTTTTTTAAAATTTTCACTGTATTTGTATACATTATCTGATTGCTTGTGCTATATACAGCGATACCACAGTAATGCTCCATATAGCAAAATCACGGTCTTCTTTACAGCCCAAATGAAGCTTTATGATGACTGGCACGGAGGCTTCAGCAGACCCCCGGATGTCATAGCAGTCCATCTGCGCCCTGTGATCGCGTCACAGGAGCGCCGGTGGGCGCATGGAACGATGCATCCCAATGCCGGCGTGCTGTTAATGCTGCTGTTAGAGATTGACAGCAGCACTGAACAGGTTAACAGTGGTGGGCAGATCTTCGTTCCACTCGCAGCTCTTAGAGGCAGGTCCTGGTTGTTTGTCACAGCCATTATTTGCCATGTACGGGGCGAGCTGACTCTGCTCCATACACCCGCTACTGACTTATACCATACATGTACAGCAGATGTTGGTAAGGAGTTAAAGCGGTTGTCCAGATTTGGGGCCATTTGTTTTTTTTACTTTAATGCAAGTATTTGGGACTAAAATTGATTTCTGTAATTGAGTTTCATTTAAAATGTTGCCTTCTGTAGCATCTGTGCTGCACTGTCTATTCCTGGCTGCAAAATTAGCTAACTGAGAATCTATCAGTGAGCTCCCTCTGACAGTCTTAAGGAGGATCATTTGTGGCCTGCTGGAGGTCATTTTGCAGGGCTCTGGCAGTGCTCCTCCTGTTGCTTCTTGCACAAAGGCGGAGGTAGCGGTCCTGCTGATGGGTTGTTGCCCTCCTACAGCCCCCCTCCATGTCTCCTGGTGTACTGGCCTGTCTCCTGATAGCGTCTCCAGCCTCTGAACACTACGCTGAGACACAGCAAACCTCCTTGCCACAGCTCTCACTGATGAGCCATCCTGGATGAGCTGCACTACCTGAGCATCTTCTGTGGGTTGTAGAGTCCTTCTCATGCTACCACGAGTGTGAAAGCACAACCAACATTCAAAAGTGACCAAAGCATCAGCCAGAAAGCATTGGTACTGAGATGTGGTCTGTGGTCCCCACCTGCAGAACCACTCCTTTACTGAGGGTGTCTTGATAATTGCCAATAATTTCCATCTATTGTCTATTCCATTTGCACAACAGCATGTGAAATTGATTGTTAATCAGTGTTGTTTCCTAAGTGGACAGTGTGATTTCAGAGAAGTTTGATTTACTTGGAGTTATATTCTGTTGTTTAAGTGTTCCCTTTATTTTTTGAGCAGTGTACATAAAAAAATTACTGCAGCTTTAATGCTATTTATTACGTCTCAGGTAACTTTGTGACTAACTATACAGCATCAAAAATACCAAAAAGCTTAAATCTCCAATGGAAGCCAATAGCACCAGTGAGAACACGGCATAAGCGTAATCCAAAGGAAGAGGGGGACATTATTCACTCCAGTTTCCTGCGGCCCCTCGGGAGTATAGGTTGCTGCACGGTAGTCTGCATTCTGTGTAAAACAGGAAAAACACTTTTACTTAGCGGGATGAGGTCAGTAATGGCACTCTGTCAGTTGAAGATTGCTGCTAATATCTGGTTGCGTTTCCCGAGAAGAGGACAGAAGAGGACAGAAGAGGACAGAAGAGGACAGAAGAGGACAGAAGAGGACAGAAGAGGACAGAAGAGGACAGAAGAGGACAGAAGAGGACAGAAGAGGACAGAAGAGGACAGAAGAGGACAGAAGAGGACAGAAGAGGACAGAAGAGGACAGAAGAGGACAGAAGAGGACAGAAGAGGACAGAAGAGGACAGAAGAGGACAGAAGAGGACAGAAGAGGACAGAAGAGGACAGAAGAGGACAGAAGAGGACAGAAGAGGACAGAAGAGGACAGAAGAGGACAGAAGAGGACAGAAGAGGACAGAAGAGGACAGAAGAGGACAGAAGAGGACAGAAGAGGACAGAAGAGGACAGAAGAGGACAGAAGAGGACAGAAGAGGACAGAAGAGGACAGAAGAGGACAGAAGAGGACAGAAGAGGACAGAAGAGGACAGAAGAGGACAGAAGAGGACAGAAGAGGACAGAAGAGGACAGAAGAGGACAGAAGAGGACAGAAGAGGACAGAAGAGGACAGAAGAGGACAGAAGAGGACAGAAGAGGACAGAAGAGGACAGAAGAGGACAGAAGAGGACAGAAGAGGACAGAAGAGGACAGAAGAGGACAGAAGAGGACAGAAGAGGACAGAAGAGGACAGAAGAGGACAGAAGAGGACAGAAGAGGACAGAAGAGGACAGAAGAGGACAGAAGAGGACAGAAGAGGACAGAAGAGGACAGAAGAGGACAGAAGAGGACAGAAGAGGACAGAAGAGGACAGAAGAGGACAGAAGAGGACAGAAGAGGACAGAAGAGGACAGAAGAGGACAGAAGAGGACAGAAGAGGACAGAAGAGGACAGAAGAGGACAGAAGAGGACAGAAGAGGACAGAAGAGGACAGAAGAGGACAGAAGAGGACAGAAGAGGACAGAAGAGGACAGAAGAGGACAGAAGAGGACAGAAGAGGACAGAAGAGGACAGAAGAGGACAGAAGAGGACAGAAGAGGACAGAAGAGGACAGAAGAGGACAGAAGAGGACAGAAGAGGACAGAAGAGGACAGAAGAGGACAGAAGAGGACAGAAGAGGACAGAAGAGGACAGAAGAGGACAGAAGAGGACAGAAGAGGACAGAAGAGGACAGAAGAGGACAGAAGAGGACAGAAGAGGACAGAAGAGGACAGAAGAGGACAGAAGAGGACAGAAGAGGACAGAAGAGGACAGAAGAGGACAGAAGAGGACAGAAGAGGACAGAAGAGGACAGAAGAGGACAGAAGAGGACAGAAGAGGACAGAAGAGGACAGAAGAGGACAGAAGAGGACAGAAGAGGACAGAAGAGGACAGAAGAGGACAGAAGAGGACAGAAGAGGACAGAAGAGGACAGAAGAGGACAGAAGAGGACAGAAGAGGACAGAAGAGGACAGAAGAGGACAGAAGAGGACAGAAGAGGACAGAAGAGGACAGAAGAGGACAGAAGAGGACAGAAGAGGACAGAAGAGGACAGAAGAGGACAGAAGAGGACAGAAGAGGACAGAAGAGGACAGAAGAGGACAGAAGAGGACAGAAGAGGACAGAAGAGGACAGAAGAGGACAGAAGAGGACAGAAGAGGACAGAAGAGGACAGAAGAGGACAGAAGAGGACAGAAGAGGACAGAAGAGGACAGAAGAGGACAGAAGAGGACAGAAGAGGACAGAAGAGGACAGAAGAGGACAGAAGAGGACAGAAGAGGACAGAAGAGGACAGAAGAGGACAGAAGAGGACAGAAGAGGACAGAAGAGGACAGAAGAGGACAGAAGAGGACAGAAGAGGACAGAAGAGGACAGAAGAGGACAGAAGAGGACAGAAGAGGACAGAAGAGGACAGAAGAGGACAGAAGAGGACAGAAGAGGACAGAAGAGGACAGAAGAGGACAGAAGAGGACAGAAGAGGACAGAAGAGGACAGAAGAGGACAGAAGAGGACAGAAGAGGACAGAAGAGGACAGAAGAGGACAGAAGAGGACAGAAGAGGACAGAAGAGGACAGAAGAGGACAGAAGAGGACAGAAGAGGACAGAAGAGGACAGAAGAGGACAGAAGAGGACAGAAGAGGACAGAAGAGGACAGAAGAGGACAGAAGAGGACAGAAGAGGACAGAAGAGGACAGAAGAGGACAGAAGAGGACAGAAGAGGACAGAAGAGGACAGAAGAGGACAGAAGAGGACAGAAGAGGACAGAAGAGGACAGAAGAGGACAGAAGAGGACAGAAGAGGACAGAAGAGGACAGAAGAGGACAGAAGAGGACAGAAGAGGACAGAAGAGGACAGAAGAGGACAGAAGAGGACAGAAGAGGACAGAAGAGGACAGAAGAGGACAGAAGAGGACAGAAGAGGACAGAAGAGGACAGAAGAGGACAGAAGAGGACAGAAGAGGACAGAAGAGGACAGAAGAGGACAGAAGAGGACAGAAGAGGACAGAAGAGGACAGAAGAGGACAGAAGAGGACAGAAGAGGACAGAAGAGGACAGAAGAGGACAGAAGAGGACAGAAGAGGACAGAAGAGGACAGAAGAGGACAGAAGAGGACAGAAGAGGACAGAAGAGGACAGAAGAGGACAGAAGAGGACAGAAGAGGACAGAAGAGGACAGAAGAGGACAGAAGAGGACAGAAGAGGACAGAAGAGGACAGAAGAGGACAGAAGAGGACAGAAGAGGACAGAAGAGGACAGAAGAGGACAGAAGAGGAGAGAAGAGGACAGAAGAGGAGAGAAGAGGACAGAAGAGGACAGAAGAGGACAGAAGAGGACAGAAGAGGACAGAAGAGGAGAGAAGAGGAGAGAAGAGGAGAGAAGAGGAGAGAAGAGGAGAGAAGAGGAGAGAAGAGGAGAGAAGAGGAGAGAAGAGGAGAGAAGAGGAGAGAAGAGGAGAGAAGAGGAGAGAAGAGGAGAGAAGAGGAGAGAAGAGGAGAGAAGAGGAGAGAAGAGGAGAGAAGAGGACAGAAGAGGAGAGAAGAGGAGAGAAGAGGACAGAAGAGGACAGAAGAGGACAGAAGAGGACAGAAGAGGACAGAAGAGGACAGAAGAGGACAGAAGAGGACAGAAGAGGACAGAAGAGGACAGAAGAGGACAGAAGAGGACAGAAGAGGACAGAAGAGGACAGAAGAGGACAGAAGAGGACAGAAGAGGACAGAAGAGGACAGAAGAGGACAGAAGAGGACAGAAGAGGACAGAAGAGGACAGAAGAGGACAGAAGAGGACAGAAGAGGACAGAAGAGGACAGAACAATCGATCCTACAACATAAAGGAAGAAGCAGAACAACATCTGCCATTACATCAAAAGGTATTTGAGAGGAAAGAGGAACACCATGTGGACCATCCTGCTGGGACCTCTCTGCCGATATCATCATACGGCAATACCGGCTGGTAAGTAGAAATCCACCAAACTAATAATTGCAGGATAGTAGTAATCTAGTGGTAGTATATCAGTATTAGTGTAATTTGAGTAATAATACTAGTGATAATAGTAAGAAAGTAATAAAATAACAGTAGTAATAGTAGTAGGTAGAATAACAGTGTGATCCAGGGTTCTAGGACTGATCGCCTTTTCTCGGGGTCAAGAAGGAATTTTTCCGCTGTGACACAAATTGACTGAAGGTGTCCTGAGGTTTTTGCCTTCTTTTGGATCAACACTGTAGGTATAGGGTAGTATTAGTAGTAATAGGAAAGAAGAATAATACCGTAATAAGATAGCAGGTTATTATTATTAATAATAAATATAAACTAGTTATATCTATAGAAAGAACAAAGAGTAAAGAAAAATAATTATAGACGTAGTTCAATCAACACTGTAATATTAAATAGCTATAGAAAAATTAGAGTAGTACTTTAATAAGAAAGCAGGACATAAGACAAAATATATAAAAAAAAATTATATTAAAAACTGTAGAAGTACATTTAGTACAGTAATAGTAATTACATAACTAGTAACATAATTAGGTTTGATCCAGGGTTCTAGGACTGATAGTCCTTCTTGACCCCGAGAAAAGACATTTTCCCCTGTAACACAAATTGGCTGAAGGTGTCCTGGGTTTTTTGCCTTCTTCTGGATCAACACTGTAGGTATAGGGCAGTATTAGTAGTGATAGGAAAGAAGAATAATACTGTAATAAGATAGCACAATGTTAATAATAACCATCTCAAATAGTTAGATTTATAAAAACAAATTAAAATAACTCCAGTAGTACAATAATTAGCGTAATATTATATAACTTGTAATAATATTATTAGGTTTGATCCAGGGTCCTAGGACTGATCGCCTTTTCCATAGGTCAAGAAGGAATTTTTTCCCCTAGGAAACATATTGGCGTTAGGTGTCCTGGGGTTTTTGCCTACTTCTGGATCAACAGCTTTAGGCAAAGGGATTTTAGTAATACCATTATTAGAATCACAAGTATAATAAAAAAAATTGAATTAAATTTTTTTAATTAGTGTTATAACAGTTACAATTAATTGCATTATTGCAATAATAATAATAATAAGTAGTAAAAATGGTGGTAATAATAATACAAAAAAACTAGTCCCAGTTACTAAGTTAGTGTAGGGACCCATCTGAAGAGGTCGCCTTGACGTTGGCAGATGGGCTCGCACAATTTGCTCAAAATGTGCGCTAAGAACCTCATATTTCTATGTACAGGAGATCTAGCAGTAATTCCATTCAGGAGATAGATATCTGTGTACACACACACACTTTGTTATATAATTTTGTGCAGCACACAGGGCAGGGATACAGGTACAGGGCGAGAGTGTTACAGTGATATTATAACTCGGCCTAAAGGATAAAATGCTGATAACTACAGATCCTGGAAACACATCCGAAACTAGACCTTGTAAGTAACTGGTTCCCAGCTAGTGGTGAGTATGTACAGGGCAGTCTGGTACCAAGATCCGCTCTATAGGACACATTATCATCAGGCAGGTCCTGTCAGGGCTCTTACAAGATCGGCGGCAGAAGTGTGGCTGTATAACACAGTCCTGCTCCTGCCTCAGCCACCGACAGTGGAGCCAACCCGGATCCTGGCAGCTTAATCCACTGTATGACACAGTAGGGGGCTTCCACAGCATTTAGGCACTTTAGACAGGAGAGGGAGGCGCGATCATGGTGCTGATGAGTTTCTATGGCAGCCGAGATCTAACAATGGACCCCATGACGGCCATCTTACTGCTCCTATTAGACCCCGGCTGAGGAAAGGTCTATGAGGACACCGGTCAGACTTATGTCGCCTGCTCTGCACATATTAGAAATGCCTAGGGCTGATTAGTTTGCCATTTGTAAATCTGATCCAGCAGCGCTGGGCTACCACTGACGTGATCAGGGCTATTGAGCTCCTAGATTGGGCAGAGGAGCTCAGTCTTCAGCAGGAGCTGGCCGAGGAGAGCGGAGCAACTTGCATGGGGCTGCTGCACAAGAAGTAACTCAAAAGGTGGAGATTTACCCGGAGACGTGGTGCCCGGGCTGTGATCTGCTGTGCAGGCTGCATAGACGATGCCTCCTAGGACCCGAACTTCACCCCTAACAGGCACAGCAGAGCTCGGACCGACAAGTTCTTTTGCATTGGAGGAGAGACCCTTTTCGATATCTGACCAGGTCCCCTGGGCTCCCCACCCTCTGGGACTCGCATCTGTGGTAATTGTGCTAGTGACCCCATGTACCCAGGGAACCCCTCGAGATTGGTGGCAGGATGATCCTAACCTCTATAAAGATTTTACTGACCGGGGTGATAAGGACATCTTCCCTTCCAAGTGCCTCTTAAGAGAAACTTCATTATGTAGCAGATCCCACTGTAAAACCCTGGAATGGTATTGAGCTCACAGAACCCCTGGGAAGCACGAAGTCAGGGTACCCAACAGGTACATTGCACCTCCAAGGGACATGACCGAATTTGCTATGGCTTTCTTCACCTGGCCCCTCATTTATCGTATTTTAGCTTCCGGGAGGTGGCATTCTTGAGATTCGCAATCCCCAAAAACGGCTGAACTGTCGAGTAATCTGGATCGTGTGCTCGCGATTCCAGACGAAATCCATGACACAGTGACGGCAGGGTGAGATATTGCGCGATCTCCCCGGTGTCGTCTCTGAGGAATCCCTGACGCTGCGCATTAAAAAGAATATTGCACAGTGACAAGATCCTGCTGAGCAACTGAGAGTTAGAATTGACAACCGACACATACGCAGAGTAGCAGGGACTAGCCCAGCCCCTGAAACAGGCATCACTGATGACGCTTCATTCAGGGTGGGAAAAGAGGCAGCAGCAGTGACCGCAGCCCCTGCTCCCTGATCACGTCCGTCTTCATATCCCAGGATACACTGGGGATTTTCAAACTAAATGTTATCAAACAGGAAGTTGGTAAAAAAAACAAATATACACACACACACACACACACACACACACACCCCAGTTAGATAAATTTAGATTAACTTTTAATTAAAGTATATTAGAAAAGCAATTACCTTATTTTTCGGACTATAAGACGCACTGGACCATAAGACGCACCTAGGTTTTAGAGGAGGGAAAAAAAAAAAAAAAAAATTAAGCAAAAAATTGTTCATGATGCACTTTTAAGTGGGAGGGGGTCTTCTGGTATAGGGGTAATATCCAATTCTGACAATATCCCCTATCCTGGTATATATGCCCAACCCCCTTCCTTTTATACGTGGCCATCATCCCCATCCAGGTACGCACGGCACCCCTCATCCCCATCCTGTTTTGTATGGCCCCCTCATCCATACCCTAATATGCATGGTCCCCCTAATCCCCATCAGGCTGCACATAAAAAAAAAAAAATAAACACTTATACTCACCTTTCTTCTCTCTCCTCATGTCTGCCCGCACTGATCTCTCCATGTGAGCCGCACGTCACTGCCATGCGCGGCTCACATGGAGAGATCAGCTGCCGGAAGTCACTGCTCCCCACGCCGGGTCTGTGTGCGCGGGGAGCAGTGACTTCTCTCCTTCATAGCCGGCACACAGCTTGGCCGCGCTGCGGCTCCTGCTGCTGCCGGGCTATAGCGTGTGCCCGCTTATTAAAAGGCATGAATATTCACCCCCTCCCCACGCCCATGAGCGTGGAGAGAGGTTGAATATTCATGCCCTTTAACAGCGGGCACAGGCGATTCCGGCAGCAGCAGGAGCCGCAGCGCGGCTACACTGTGTGCTGCTATTAAGGAGCAGTGAATATTCATTTTCTTTAGCAGCAGGGACAGTGTAGGCTGCACCGCTGCCTCCTGTGCCCCGCTCCTCCACAGCTACCACTCCCCTCACACCCCACAATCTATAATATAACCGGGGATGCGGGTCTCTGTCCAAAGCCTCGATAGACTGCGCATGCGTGACGCGCAGTCTGGCTCCAGACAGAAGACCGCATCCAGCCGTTACAGGTAAGAGGTGTATGGCGTCAGAGATCGCGGTTGTGTGCAGGCACTGAATGCACACTGCGATCTCCGGCGCCATACTTACCTGACCGGGAAGAGCGTTGCCGCGGCGCCTCTCTTCAGCGGAGACCGGGGGCAGAGTGAGACGTTGGATCGTCGCGTGCGCATAGCGCTATCCGGCGCCATTTTTATGAAGACACATTTACAGTGTGTCTTCAGCAAATTGGCGCCGGTCGGCGCTGTGCTCTGTCGTCGCACTCCTCCCCCGGCCTCCGGCAGAACAGGACGCTGCAGCGCTGGAGTACAGAGAAGAAAGGTGAGTATAACTGTTTATTTTTTTTAGGGATGTGTGTATAGTGGGGGGGGGGGGATTAGGGAAGCCACGCATACCGGGATTGGGGATGAGGGGAGCCACGCATACCGGGATTGGGGATGAGGGGAGCCACGCATAATGGGATTGGGGATGAGGGGAGCCACGCATACCAGAATAGGGATGAGGGGAGCCACGCATACCGGGATTGGGGATGAGGGGAGCCACGCATACCGGGATTGGGGATGAGGGGAGCCACGCATACCGGGATTGGGGATGAGGGGAGCAACGCATTCCAGGATAGGATGGCGGGGGCAGCACAAATACCAGGAGGGGGGCAGCACATACTAACATGGGAGACCATATACCAATAAAAATGCTCGCCACCCGGGCGTAGAACGGGTTCAATAGATATATATATAGATATATATATATATATATATATATATATATATATACACACACACACCCCATTCGGACTATAAGACGCACCCCCCATTTTCCTCCAAAATTTTGGAGGAAAAAAAGTGCGTCTTATAGTCCGAAAAATACGGTAGATTATTAAATTAAATAGAGATTTAGGATTAAATCAGTGTAGGGTACGGACAACCCCTTTAATGTTAATTGAAATCAAAACAGTTCCCCGTTGTATTAATAAGGCAGTGATTCCAACTGTATTACCACTGGGAGACCCCCAACTCACACTCCTATTTCCCGAGTGCCTTCCACGCCAAGCTTGGTTATGGAGGCTTTGGATTACCATCCATACTGTTCAGCACAGATCATGCTTCTTAGGTCTTCATCGATCCCCCAGAACACAGCCCTGCATTACCGCGTCCTTCAGGCTTTGTCCAATTATTTTCTCCAAATTTGTTTGCCGATCAGTGGCAAGAGGCTGTTGAGCTACTCAATCTCCTTGTTCTTTTGGAAAATTGGCACACTCTTGCATATAACAGTAGAGAATGGCCAAATCTTACGGAGACACTGGTAGATCGCAACGAAACATGGAGAGAGCAGATGTTCAGCAGTGAACTTGGAGTCTCCCTCCTCTATGAAGCTTTGCCGTACACATCTGACTTACTCCTGAGGACTTCTCGTAATTCACATGTGCAAAAATAGTTCAATCCACAACTAAAATGCTTGAACCAACTCGTGGAAAACTGGATAAAGATAGATAAAAGGCACATTACCTGTGGGTAGCCCAAGAGTGAAGTAATTGTCAGGTCCAGGATTGAACTGGGCGATGCGATTACTTATGTATTTTGCTGCCCATTCGCTGGCCAGGGCATAGTCATCAAGAATCACCAGCCGCATGATTGTGCCCACAAGCTTTCGCCTGGCAGCATGTGGCTAACAAACTGAAAAGAGAAGCGATACACAAGATAAGAGGTGACAATAATATACAAAAGAGGTAACACAATAATACACAGTCGGCAAGTTTGGAGACTGAAACACATTCTGGCTTTCATAAAGTTTGCTGCTTCAGCTTTTATAGTGTCAATTTGCATTAACTGTAGATTGTTATGAAGAATGATCAGATGAATTGTTAAAAAAAAAAAAAAAAAGCATATTAATTTTTTCCCAAGGAAATTACTTAACCACAAAACCCCCATTTCCACAGTCATGCTTACTGAATTACAAGAGCAGGCTGGTGCTTCAAATCATGGTCTTCTGATTACCTTCAAGGAAACATGTGCAGTCATCATTGCTTTGCAGGCAAGGCCATTGCTGCTTGTAAGATTGCCCCTAGATCAACCATTTATCGGATCATTAAGAATTTAGTCTGCGGTGCATCATATACGTGCTGTGACGGATCAGCTCTTGGGTAGGCGCAGGTTCACACAGGAATGCAGTCCGCAGGCTCCAAAACAAACTGGTGGTTTATTAAATGTCCATAAACCAACCAGGAAAACAAAACATAACAGCTCTTTCAGCTGCTCGTAAAACTCGGCCCTTCAATCCGGGCCCACTAACTCCCTACACTATGTGTGCTGGAGCCTGCTTCTCCGGGTCCTACATCACCAAAGCTTGGCACTTCGGGGACACATACCTCCCGTCCACGACCTGTCCGGCAGCAACCTTACACATTCCCCCCTCTGCCTAAAGCAGGGGGGGGGCTTGGCACCTTCTGCCACCATACAATAGATACACAAAAAGTATAACGCAGTGTTTCCCAAACCCCATCCTCACAGACCCCACAGGTCATATTTTCAGGATCTCCTTAGTATTACACAGGTGATTGAAGTATCATCAAGGCATCAGGAATTCTCTCACCTGTGTAATACTAAGGAGATTCTGAAAACATGACCTATGGGGGTCCGTGAGGATGGGGTTTGGGAAACACTGCTATAACAGAACAAAACTAAAAATAACCAGTCCATACAGCACGTCATCAGCCGTTTAAATGTAGTGCTTTTCTCGGCCTCCAGCAGACTGAGCAGCACATGCAAGGTTTGCTCACCTTGCACAACACACAGCACCACTGAGACAGGCGCAGCTGTCTTAAATCAGGCCTTCCAAGACCTGGACTGGAGGTGAGTGAGCAGCTGTTTCCCCCCCAACTCTTTCAGCTGCTCTTGAAACCCGGCCCTTTAATCCGGGCCCATTAACTCCCTCCCAGCACTATGTGTTCTGGAGCCTGCTTCTCCATGTCCTACATCACCGAAGTTTGGTACTTCGGGGACACATACCTCCCGTCCACGACCTGTCTGGCAGCCACCTTACATTGTGTTGCACTGAGTTAGACCAGAATTGAACCAGAAGATAACTGAAGGTAACTGCACAGCCAGAGTAAAAAATGTTTCTCTTTGTTTTCACTCTCACCCCTATAGTCCTACACGTTCTACTAACCCTTCTCATCCCTACACCTAGTAATGAACTGGTCATCTCTCCCTCCATCTCACCTCCTCCTCAGATCTGTTCCTCAACATACAATCCTCTGTCTCCAAACACAGACAGCCACCTCACGCTCTCTCCTGCTGCTCCTCACTGCTGGCGATATCTCTCCAAATCATGGCCCTCCTCACCACATCCCCACAGTCACTTCTACCTCTCATCCACAATCTATCAAATTTCCACAACCTTCCTAACCCTATACCCATTGCCCATCCCCCGCTTCCCCAATCCCACTAACAGGAGCTCTATGGAACGCTCTCTCCATCTGCAACAAACTTTCCTACATCCATGACCTTTTCATTACTAACAAACTTTCCTTCCTTGGCATCAATGGTACCTGACTCACCCCATCTGACATGGCGTCTCCAGCTGCACTTTCATACGTTGGATTCCACCTTTCCCACACCCCATCGGCAAGCATGGCAAAGGAGTTTGTTTTCTCCTGTTAGATAACTGTACTCTGCTGCCCGACTAATCCACCTGTCCCCCCCGCTATTCCCTGGCCTCTCCCCTCTGTCAATCCCTTCGCTGGCTCCCCATTATCCAAAGACTCCAGTTGAAAACCCTAACCATGACATACCAAGCCATCCACAACCTGTCTCCTCCATATAACTGTGACTTAGTGTCCTGCTACATACCTGCACTCAACCTCCGATCCTCACAAGATCTCCTTCTCTGCTCCCCTCTTATCTCCTCTTCCCACAATTGCACATAAGATTTCTCCCATGCATCCCCCTACTCTAGAACTCTACCCCAATATATCAGACTGTTGCCAACCGTGGAAACCTTCAAAAGGAAGCTGAAGATCCACCTCTTCTGACAAGCCTACAATCTGCAGTAACCACCGGTCCATCATACCACTGCACGACCAGCTCTACCCTCACCTACTGTATCCTCACCCATTCATTGAAGACTGTAAGCCCTCGCGGGCAGGGTCCTCGCTCCTCCTGTACCAGTCGGTGATTCGTTTTTGTTCAAGATTATTGTACTTGTTTTTTGCTATGTATATCCCTTTTCACATGTAAAGCTCCATGTAATAAATGGCACTATAATAAATAATAACTTAATAGGGGGAGGTTAATTTGCTGTGAAGACTTCAGGACTCTGAAGAAAGTCCAGCAAGTCCCTGTATCACTTCCTACATAGGATTCAGCTATGGAATTGGTTCAACACCAGTGCAGAGCTTGCTCAAGAATGGCAGCAGGCAGGCGTCAGTGCATCTGTACACACCGTGAGGAGAAGGATTTTGGAGGCTGTGCTGGTGTCAAGTAGGGCAGCAAAGAAACCACTTTTCTCCATGAAAAAGATTAAGAACAGGATTATAAAATGCAGTAAACTACAGTGATTGGATTACAGAGGACTGGGGTAAAGTTATTTCCCTGATGAAGGCCCCCTTCAAACTGTTAGGGACATATGGAAGAATGAATGTCCGGAGAAGAAAAGCTGAGTGCTACTTTGAGTCCTGTGTTATGCCAACAGTAAAGCACCCCGAGACGAGTCATGTGTGGAGTTATCCATCATCAAAAGGGAGTGGGCTCACTCACAATTTTGCCTAAGAACACAGCAGGAGCATTTTTGGTGATTAACAATGCATATATGAGCATGACGGAGAATATGTCACAAGGCAAAAGTGACAACTAAGTGTCTGGGTAACATTAACATTTTGGGTTCATGGCCAGTAAACTCTCCAGATCTCAATTCGATTGTGGTCACTCCTCAAAAAGCGGGTGGACAAACAGAAATGTATGTAGTGAGCTCCTAGCACTGATTAGACAAAAATTGTCCATCGTCAGTCAGGATTTGTACATAAAGTGACACAAAACAAGATACAAGACATACAGTACAGACCAAAAGTTTGGAGACACCTTCTCATTTAAAGATTTTTCTGTATTTTCATGACTTTGAAAATTGTACATTCACACTGAAGGCATCAAAACTATGAATTAACACATGTGGAATTATATACTTAACAAAAAAGTGTGAAACAACTGAAAATATGTCTTATATTCTAGGTTCTTCAAAGTAGCCACCTTTGCTTTGATGACTGCTTTGCACACTCTTGGCATTCTCTTGATGAGCTTCAAGAGGTAGTCACTGGAAATGGTCTTCCAACAATCTTGAAGGAGTTCCCAGAGATGTTTAGCACTTGTTGGCCCTTTTGCCTTCACTCTGCGGTCCAGCTCACCCCAAACCATCTCGATTGGGTTCAGGTCCCATCACTCTCCTTCTTGGTCAAATAGCCCTTACACAGCCTGGAGGTGTGTTTGGGGTCATTGTCCTGTTGAAAAATAAATGATGGTCCAACTAAATGCAAACCGGATGGAATAGCATGCTGCTGCAAGATGCTGTGGTAGCCATTCTGGTACAGGATGCCTTCAATTTTGAATAAATCCCCAACAGTGTCACCAGCAAAACAACCCCACACCATCACACCTCCTCCTCCATGCTTCACGGTGGGAACCAGGCATGTAGAGTCCATCCGTTCACCTTTTCTGCGTCGCACAAAGACACGGTGGTTGGAACCAAAGATCTCAAATTTGGACTCATCAGACCAGAGCACAGATTTCCACTGGTCTAATGTCCATTCCTTGTGTTCTTTAGCCCAAACAAGTCTCTTCTGCTTGTTGCCTGTCCTTAGCAGTGGTTTCCTAGCAGCTATTTTACCATGATGGCCTGCTGCACAAAGTCTCCTCTTAACAGTTGTTGTAGAGATGTGTCTGCTGCTAGAACTCTGTGTGGCATTGACCTGGTCTCTAATCTGAGCTGCTGTTAACCTGCGATTTCTGAGGCTGGTGACTCGGATAAACTTATCCTCAGAAGCAGAGGTGACTCTTGGTCTTCCTTTCCAGGGGCGGTCCTCATGTGAGCCAGTTTCTTTGTAGCGCTTGATGGTTTTTGCAACTGCACTTGGGGACACTTTCAATGTTTTCCCAATTTTTCGGACTGACTGACCTTCATTTCTTAAAGTAATGATTTCCACTCGTTTTTCTTTACTTCGCTGCTTTTTTTTTCACATAATACAAATTCTAACAGTCTATTCAGTAGGACTATCAGCTGTGTATCCACCTGACTTTTGCACAACACAGCTGATGGTCCCAACCCCATTTATAAGGCAAGAAATCCCACTTATTAAACCTGACAGGGCACACCTGTGAAGTGAAAACCATTTCCAGTGACTGCCTCTTGAAGCTCATCAAGAGAATGCCAAGAGTGTTCAAAGCAGTCATCAAAGCAAAAGGTGGCTACTTTGAAGAACCTAGAATCTAAGATATATTTTCAGTTGTTTCACACTTTCTTGTTAAGTATATAATTCCACATGTGGTAATTCATAGTTTTGATTCAGTGTGAATGTACAATTTTCAAAGTCATGAAAATACAGAAAAATCTTTAAATGAGAAGGTGTGTCCAAACTTTTGGTCTGTACTGTAGGTAAAAAAAAATTCTCCATCTTCTTCGTTACGTCAATCCGTGAAAAATGGGACTGCACTCAGATGTCATCTGAGTGCAGTGCGATCTTTTCCAAGGACTCATTAACTTGCATGGCAGAGCGTGATCCGAATATTAGATGAAACTCAAGGATAGTGATTTTTGTCCTCGGACAGACTGTCTATGGGGCCGTGCACATGTCCGATTTTTCTCCTTGGACAAACACTGGTCACAGTGCGATTCAATGTTTTGTCAGATCGCACTCCGACCGAAAACACTGCTATCTGCACCAGCCTTAACATTGCAACGCTAACAATAGTGATCGCAGCAAGGACTGCTGGGAGATTTCAGCTCAGAAGCCTGCAGATCTCTGAACGCAGCTCTAGACTATCACTGGCTGTAACTCAGGATTAGTAATCGATACGTTTTTCGAAAGTTACACAATAAACTATAATAAATTACTCTCATGTGAACACAAATTCTAAAGGAGAACTCTAACACTAAGATATTAACTTAAGGAGGAATTCACACATCCGTGGTGGGATCCGAGGACCCGGCCCGGCTCTCCGGACCTGATCAGTGCCTCATCTATTCCTAGGAGGTAATCACAGATCAGCACTGGTGACCCAGCGGTTGTCAGATCTGAGCTCGCTCCGTGGAGCACAGATGTGTGAATTCAGCCTTACAGAAGTTGTCCCAGAGTAGAAAGTCAGAGCTGTTGTATTACAGCGCCACCCCTGGGCACAGCACCTGTCACGTCACTAGACCGGAGCTGTAGTACCAGACACAACCTGTGGCCAGGACTGGCGCTCTGTGTTCCTTTTTCTCATGGACAAACCCTGTGCAGAAAAATACAGAATCCAGGAACCTCCAAACATGGCAGACATCGCCAAGTTCTAACAGTGCATAATGGGCAGAGCTCCAGCCATACTGTCAGTGACTGGAAACCTGGTTCATAGTCCAACTGCTGACAGGTGAGAGGCTGCGGCTCCCTGTAATCCCCGGCTCTGACCCGTCACCGACCATTGCTGCTCTACAGCAGTCTATGTGCCGCTCTCTATAGTGCAGGGGACTAACCACATCCACAGGAAGCCAGGGTGCCCCCCCCGGACTGAGACTGCCCCCCGGGAGCTCAGTGTGGGGTGCGCAGTCATCCGCCATGTCTCCCCAATACTCAGCAGCTTCACCACCAACCACTCGCTCTGCAGCCTCCTCCCTGGTAAACGCTAGAATGTATGGGCTCCTTCCAGGTATGACGTCGTTTCCGTGGGCGTGTCCTGACTGCATTATGGGCGTGTTCTAGTTTAGCACCAGACGCCATCGATTCATGCAGAAAGTGATACGGTGACGCTTCAGGAGGAGGTCAGTGCTGGGCTCTGGGGGGGTGCTGCGGGCTTTGGGTGGTCTGGGATGATGACGATTGATGATGATGCACGCGTGTGGGGGCTCTGGGAGCTCTGTGGGGATGCTGCCGGCTGTGGTGGCATGTCTATGTCTCTGGTGGGGGCTCTGTGGGCATGCTACGAGCTGGTGGTGGCTCTGGAGGGATGCTGCGGGTCTGTGGGGGATGGTGGGGGCATGCTGTGGGCTGATGATGCACGCGTGTGGGGGCTCTGGGAGCTCTGTGGGGATGCTACGGGCTGTGGTGGCATGTCTATGGCTCTGGCGGGGGCTCTGTGGGCATGCTGCGGGCTGGTGGTGGCTCTGGAGGGATGCTGCGGGCTGGTGGTGGCTCTGGAGGGATGCTGCGGGCTTGTGGGGGCTCTGGAGGGATGCTGGGGGCATGCTGCTGGCTGGTGGGGGCTCTGGAGGGATGCTGCGGGCTCGTGGTGGCTCTGTGGGGGCATGCTGTGGGCTTGTGGCTCTGGGGGCATGCTGCGGGCTCGTGGGTGCTCTATGGGGCTGGTGCGGGTTCTGTGGGAGCATGTTGCGGGCTCTGGAGGTAATCTGCGGGGGGGATGATGCACCCGTGTGGGGGCTCTGGGGGGGGGGGGTCGGATGATGCACGCATGTGGGGGCTCTGGGGGGATGCTGCGGGCTGTGGTGGCATGTCTATGGCTCTGGTGGAGGCATGCTGCGGGCTGGTGGTTGCTCTGGAGGGATGCTGCAGGCTTGTGGGGGCTCTGGGTGCATGCTGCGGGCTCTGAGTGCTTTGTGGGGATGCTGAGGGCATGCTGCAGGCTCTGGAGGTATTCTGGGGGGGGATGCTGCGGGCTTGGTGATGCACGCTTGTGGGGGGGGTGGATGATGCACGCTTGTGGGGGGGGGCGGATGATGCACGCTTGTGGGGGCTCTGGGGGGGATGATGCACGCATGTGGGGGCTCTGGGGGGATGCTGCGGGCTGTGGTGGCATGTCTATGGCTCTGGTGGGGGCATGCTGCGGGCTGGTGGTTGCTCTGGAGGGAAGCTGCAGGCTTGTGGGGGCTCTGGGTGCATGCTGCGGGCTCTGGAGGTATTCTGGGGGGGGATGCTGCGGGCTTGGTGATGCACGCTTGTGGGGGGGGCGGATGATGCACGCTTGTGGGGGGGGGGCGGATGATGCACGCTTGTGGGGGGGGCGGATGATGCACGCTTGGGGGGGGCGGATGATGCACGCTTGGGGGGGGCGGATGATGCACGCTTGGGGGGGGCGGATGATGCACGCTTGGGGGGGGCGGATGATGCACGCTTGGGGGGGGCGGATGATGCACGCTTGGGGGGGGCGGATGATGCACGCTTGGGGGGGGCGGATGATGCACGCTTGGGGGGGGCGGATGATGCACGCTTGGGGGGGGCGGATGATGCACGCTTGGGGGGGGCGGATGATGCACGCTTGTGGGGGGCGGATGATGCACGCTTGTGGGGGGGGGGGCGGATGATGCACGCTTGTGGGGGGGGGGGGCGGATGATGCACGCTTGTGGGGGGGGGGGCGGATGATGCACGCTTGTGGGGGGGGGGGCGGATGATGCATGCTTGTGGGGGGGGGGCGGATGATGCACGCTTGTGGGGGGGGGCGGATGATGCACGCTTGGGGGGGGGGCGGATGATGCACGCTTGGGGGGGGGGCGGATTATGCACGCTTGGGGGGGGGGCGGATTATGCACGCTTGGGGGGGGGGGGCGGATTATGCACGCTTGGGGGGGGGGGCGGATTATGCACGCTTGGGGGGGGCGGATTATGCACGCTTGGGGGGGGCGGATTATGCACGCTTGGGGGGGCGGATTATGCACGCTTGGGGGGGCGGATTATGCACGCTTGGGGGGGCTCTGGGGGGGGGGGATGATGCACGCGTGTGGGGGCTCTGGGAGCTCCCGTGGGCATGCTACGGGCTGGTGGTGGCTCTGGAGGAATGCTGCGGGCTTGTGGGGGCATGCTGCGGACTGGTGGGGGCTCTGGAGGGATGCTGCGGGCTGGTGGTGGCTCTGGGGGGATGCTGCGGGCTGTGGTGGCATGTCTATTGCTCTAGTGGGGGCTGTCTAGGCATGCTGCGGGCTGGTGGGATGCTGCGGGCTCGTGGTGGCTCTGGGGGGATGCTGCGGGCTGGTGGTGGCTCTGCGGGGATGCTGCGGGCTGGTGGGGATGCTGAGGGCATGGTGGGGGCTCTATGGGCATGCTACGGGCTGGTGGTGGCTCTGGAGGGATGCTGCGGGCTGGTGGGGATGCTGGGGGCATGCTGCGGGCTGTGGTGGCATGTCTATTGCTCTGGTGGGGGCTGTGTGGGCATGCTGCGGGCTGGTGGTGGCTCTGGAGGAATGCTGCGGGTTGTGGGGACGCTGGGGGCATGCTGCTTGCTCGTGGGGGCTCTGGGGTGGGCTGATGATGCACGCATGTGGGGGTTCTGTGGGGATGCTGCGGGCTGTGGTGGCATGTCTATGGCTCTGGTGGGGGCATGCTGTGGGCTGGTGGTTGCTCTGGAGGGATGCTGCAGGCTTGTGGGGGCTATGGGTGCATGCTGCGGGCTCTGGGTGCTCTGTGGGGATACTGAGGGCATGCTGCGGGCTCTGGAGGTATTCTGGGGTGGATGATGCATGCTTGTGGGGGGGCAGATGATGCACGCTTGTGGGGGGGCAGATGATGCACGCTTGTGGGGGGGCAGACGATGCACGCTTGTGGGGGGGCAGACGATGCACGCTTGTGGGGGGGCAGAGGATGCACGCTTGTGGGGGGGCAGACGATGCACGCTTGTGGGGGGGCAGACGATGCACGCTTGTGGGGGGGCAGACGATGCACGCTTGTGGGGGGGCAGACGATGCACGCTTGTGGGGGGGGCGGACGATGCACGCTTGTGGGGGGGGCGGACGATGCACGCTTGTGTGGGGGGGGCGGACGATGCACGCTTGTGTGGGGGGGGGCGGACGATGCACGCTTGTGTGGGGGGGGGCGGACGATGCACGCTTGTGTGGGGGGGGGGCGGACGATGCACGCTTGTGGGGGGGGGCGGACGATGCACGCTTGTGGGGGGGGGGGGCGGACGATGCACGCTTGTGGGGGGGGGGGGGCGGATGATGCACGCTTGTGGGGGGGGGGCGTCCCAGCAGATGGCCCCCTGCAAACATTATATCCCCCCAGAGACCCCATAAGGAGAGTGTGCCCGCCCCCCTGCAGCCCCCTATTCAGCCCTGGCAGCCGGCAACATCACCATCCCATGGCCTCATAGCTGAAATCATGGAACTTGTATTCAGCTTCCAAAAAGTCCACCAGCCTCACCTTCCAGGGCTCCTGCCTTGTTCGAAGAACTAGATAAGATGATCTCTAATGCCATGGGGGGGTAAGAGTATTTTGTTTCTGCAACAGAGGGCCAAATGCCCTCCTCCCAAGAGACGCACAGTCCAGTTTTGGTCCTTTCGGAAATTTTCAGTGTAGAAAAGCAACCAAAAGGACAACACTCCGGCCCACCAGGAAAAGAAGAGACCTTCCTTTAGGCTAGCCCCCTCCTGGCATCAACGAACCCACCAGCGCTGGTCTGCCAGGCCCGGATCCTGAAGATTCCCACCTGGGATGTTTCTCAGGGTGGATGGCCATCTCCTTTGGTTCCAGGATGAGTGGCTCTCGGTAGTCAACAACGCTTGGGTCTGAGATGTTGTCGACTACAGCCACAAAATAGATTTTTCCACGCTGCCTTGTTTTCGAGACCAATTTCCCTAAAGACCCCCTTCCCTTATTCCTGGGTTTTTCAAGGCTATTGATTTGCTATCCAAAGCAGGCATCATGATCTCAGTTCCAGGACGCTGAAACATCAGACACCGGAGGCCGGCCGAGGGGTCGGGGCAAAGCCAAAGACCTTACCCACAATCCTCCCATAAATGCACTTTTATTAAATTAGAATTATTTCTATACATAATGGTAAAATGTTATTTCTAGAATATTTCTACAATTAAACGTTTGAGATTTCTGTGGTAATGGTTATTTTGTTTCTTTTAAACCTGTTCTGAATGTAAATAAAACATTTCTCTGATTAAGTTTCCACATTGTATTTTAGCCTTTCATTTTACTCATAGGGCAGGAAAAGCCCATGATGCACCTGTGTAAACCATATAAAAGGTACTGTAATAACATGGCTTAGACAGGTAACCCACCTTTGAAACAATGAAGTTCACTTGTACAAGCTGCATAGATGAAAACCTGATTTAGGCTGTGTGCCCACGATGCAGAAATGCTCAGGATTTTATCCTGAGAGTTTCTGCAACTCCCTGGCAGAAAAAAATGCATGCGGATTGTGCATGCGGATCGTCCATGCGGATCGTCCATGCTGTAAGGCAGCGCTAGTCATCATCCTGGGGAATACTCGCTGCAGCGCGTCAATTAATGCACACCAGCAATGTCTTTCCGGTTTTCACACTTCAGCAGTTTATTATACTTCATAAACCGCAGTTCACACATATAATGTCCACGAGCCCAAGTGGCAGACAGGCCCACTTGGCTCCAGATACAGCCTTCAGCAAGGTAATACTATAGCAATGTCCATATAACAAAGTGTATTACCTTTGTCAGGTTTTAGCTGCTTCAGTCCATTTGGTTCCACCACCGCTGTGGCTCTACAGCTTACCACACGTGGTCTCCAGCCCTTATGCCCTCCAAGGCCACTGGCATCTCTCACACACACAGATCCAGGCTCTGCCCTCCAGGACGCTTATCCTCCAAAGCCTCTGGCTCTCCAAGGCTTACTGGCATCGCTTACACACACAAGGATCCAGGCTTCACCCTCCAGGAGTCCACCAAGCTTCATCAGGCCTCACACGGTGCCACACACACGGGTAACAGTTAACAGGCCTCAGGCCTATCACACCCCTTGCACCCCTGCACACTTCTGTCTCAAATTACCAGGGTTTTTATATCCTATAGAAACAGCCACAGGACCTGTGCTTATCTCACAGTCACATGTCCAGACCTTCTGTTGTGCAAAAGGACCTGTGTGATGTCACAGTCATGTGACCAGTCAGCTGAGGGAGGTACGTGGTCCGTCAAAACACACACTGAACCTTTAAAGGGATGCCTGCTGCATCACAATGCGGATTGTACATGTGGATTGTACATGCGGATTGTGCATGCGTTTTGCTGCCATTGACAAGCGGAAGTGAAGGGTTATTCACTTGCATTTCCGCATGCGGGTTGTCAAGCGCTTTCCAAGCGATTTTAGCATCACTTGGAAAGTGTTTGACAACTTGGTCACACTAAATAAATCCATGCAACCGGCATGGATTTATATAGTGTGACCGAAAGAATGGTAAAAAATAAATATATAATTACCCTCTGATGGCCCCCGGTGTCCTGCTTTCCCTCCGTTCTCCCTTGCCAGCAGCGATACACTGAAGGACCTGCCGACGTCAGCGTCGCGTGACCTGTCACATGACTATAATGTCAGCGCAGGTCCTTCAGTACATCGCGAACTGCCGGCATGAGAGGAGGAGTGCAGCGGGTGGCCGCCAGAAGGTAAGTATATATTTATTTTTTATTTTTTTCTTTTTTTTTTCTTTGCAGTTTTCTATGGTACCCTGGTCCGGAGGACGGTCTCCTCTCCTCTATACCTGGGTACCATCCGCACACTAGAACGCATGGAATGCGCATCTACATATACAGTGATGCGTAATCCATGCGATCTAATGCAAGTCAATGGCGGCGAAAATGCAGCACTTCCGCAAAATAATTGGTAGTGCTGTGGTTTTTTCCGCAATGATAATCCGCAGCGGAAATTTCCGCAGCATGTGCACAGCACATGCGGATTATCATTGGGGAACATGGCAGGCCTTCTACCATGTGTTTTTTAAGCGTTTCTGCAGCGTTTTTGCTTAAAAAATGCATCGTGGGCACACAGCCTTAAGGGAACCTGTCACCTGTTTTTCCCCATATAAAGTATGACCACCACCTGTATGCCCTAGAGTGCTGTAAAGAAGTCGGACGGTACTAGATTGTGCCTGCCGTGCCTCAGACCACACGAGAGGACGGTACTAGATTGTGCCTGCCGTGCCTCAGACCGCACGGGAGGACGGTACTAGATAGTGCCTGCCGTGCCTCAGACCGCACGGGAGGACGGTACTAGATAGTGCCTGCCGCTCTTCAGACCGCACGGGAGGACGGTACTAGATTGTGCCTGCCGTGCCTCAGACCGCACGGGAGGACGGTACTAGATAGTGCCTGCCGTGCCTCAGACCACACGAGAGGACGGTACTAGATTGTGCCTGCCGCTCTTCAGACCACACGGGAGGACTGTACTAGATTGTGCCTGCCGCTCTTCAGACCACACGGGAGGACTGTACTAGATAGTGCCTGCCGTGCCTCAGACCACACGAGAGGACGGTACTAGATTGTGCCTGCCGCTCTTCAGACCACACGGGAGGACTGTACTAGATTGTGCCTGCCGCTCTTCAGACCACACGGGAGGACGGTACTAGATAGTGCCTGCCGTGCCTCAGACCGCACGGGAGGACGGTACTAGATTGTGCCTGCCGTGCCTCAGACCGCACGGGAGGACGGTACTAGATTGTGCCTGCCGTGCCTCAGACCGCACGGGAGGACGGTACTAGATTGTGCCTGCCGCTCTTCAGACCACACGGGAGGACGGTACTAGATTGTGCCTTCCGTGCCTCAGACTGCACGGGAGGACGGTACTAGATTGTGCCTGCCGTGCCTCAGACCACACGAGAGGACGGTACTAGATAGTGCCTGCCGCTCTTCAGACCACATGCTGCAGATAAAAAAAAGAAATCAAAATATGACTGAAAGAGCACCACAGCAACAAAATATAGTACATTGATAAACAGTGTTATAATTATATCTATAATATAATCAGTTAAGCGTCCCTCAGTCTGAAGCCTCGATAGACTGCGCATGTGCGATGCGCAGTCTGGCTCTAGACAGAAGAACGCATGGAGCCGTTACAGGTAAGAGCAGTGTATGGCGCCGGAGATCGCGGTATGCCTAGACACTGAATGCATACTTATATACTTACCTGACCGGGAGGAGCGTTGTCGCGGCGCCTCTCTCTTTGCTGGAGACCGGGGCAGGAGTGAGGCGTCGGATCGGCGCATGCGCATAGCGCTATCCAGCGCCATTTTACTGAAGACACATTTGCAGTGTCTCTTCAGCAAAGTGGCGCCGGACAGCGCGGTATGGGCACGCACGTACTCCGGCGCCGCCCTCCTCCCCCGGCAGAGCAGGACACAGCAGCGCTGGAGCACAGGGAAGAAAGGTGAGTATAAGTGTTTATTTTTTTGTATGTGTGTGCAGCGTGAAAGAGATGAGGGGGCCACACATACCAGGATTGGGGGGTGAGGGACGCCATGCATACCAGTATTGGGGGGTGAGGGACGCCATGCATACCAGGATTGGGGGATGAGGGACGCCATGCATACCAGGATTGAGGGATGAGGGACGCCATGCATACCAGGATTGGGGGATGAGGGACGCCATGCATACCAGGATTGGGGGATGAGGGACGCCATGCATACCAGGATTGGGGGATGAGGGATGCCATACATACCAGGATGGGGGGTAAGGGGCCCATACATACCAGGATTGGGGGGTGAGGGGCCCCATCCATACCAGGATTGGGGGATGAGGGGCCCTATGCATACCAGGATTAGAGGATGACGGATGCCATACATACCAGGATTGGGGGATGAGGGGTGCCATGCATACCAGGATTGGGGATGAGGGGTGCCACGCATACCAGCATTGGGCAATGAGGGGGGCCACGCATACCAGGATTGGGGGATGAGGGGTACCATGCATGCCAGGATTGGGGGATGAGGGGGCCACACATACCAGCATTGGGGGATGAGAGGGGCCACGCATACCAGGATTGGGGGGTGAGAGGTGCCATGCATCCCAGTATAGGATGATGGGGGCAGCACAAATACCAGGAGGGGGGCAGCACATACCAGCATGGGAGAATATATACCAATAAAGATGCTCGCCACCCGGGTGTAGAACGGATTCAGTAGTGTGAGAGAAAAGAATCCATCTTGTTTCTCTGTGGTATCCATTTTGTTTTCACTCTTAGGTAATGGTCATCAGGTAACACTGATGGGCAGTGAGGTTTCACATTACTATTCACTCCCTTAAGGTTACTATTGGTTCATAGGTCAGAGGGAACTATTCCTTTGTCTCTGACCCTATTTAAAGTGCCACATGTGCTAATAAAGCAGAAGTCTTTTCTAGTACACCATACAAGGCTGTGCTGTATTGATTTCCTGAGCGCTCGTAAAACAAATCTTATTAATTTGGAGTTCGGAAGGCATAGAAGAGAGCGTATTTCGCTCACAGTAGCTAGTTTATTTATACGGGGCTGTTCACCGTATCCGGGACAGTTGGAACTAGAGCTGAGAGGATCAATTCTTGGGACGCTGGACAGGAGGCCACGAATCTCTTACCTATAGTGTTGCACGAGCATGCTCGGTTTACCCTTTCACCGAGCACGCTCGGGTGCTGCCCGAGTATTTTCGGCGTGCTCGGTATCTATGCTCGGGCCGCTGGGGCTGTTAGACAGCTGTGACACATGCAGGGATTGCCTAACAAACATGCAATCCCTGCATGTGTCACAGCTGTCTAACAGCCGCGACACATGCAGCCGCGGCGGCTCGAGCATAGATGCCGAAAATACTCAGGCAGCACCTGAGCGTGCTCTGTGAGAGGATTAAGAGAACACGCCCATGCGTCACTACTAACCTTACCTCATCCGGCGTGACTTTTGATGAAGCTGGCATGGTGTCATCTGTGCGTCGTGCTTCTTTCACTTGGGATCTATGGATTTATTTTCTGTCCATTCCACTTTCTCATCTTTATGTAGCTTTACTATTTGACATTGGCTTTTTTGTGTCTGCAAGGCCGTGTTCACATGTTGAATAAATACTGTATTTTTTTTTTGTTTTCTGCAGATGTCCACACCAAACTACACAATAACAATCTTCTCTGATTATTGCGTACTTGCTGCATTTTTTATGCCTTTTCCCCCTTATTTGATGTTTTTTGGTGCAGATGTGAAGCCGCATTGTTCATTTTTTGTTATAATACAGAATGGCTTTGATTCTGCACTTAAGGTACCTGCAGTCTTTTTACCTGCGTTTTCTCTCTTTTTAGGCTCCACATAGAAGCCTCTAGACGTAAAATAAACCATAACCGTACAGATCAGCAGCGTCTTTAGACCACAGAGCCGTTTTCATGAAATCACATCCACTTTTCTTGGCCATTTAAATGCTGCAAAATGACTGTTCCAAAAAAGCAGCTGAAAAAACACAGCACTTATGCTACATCTGAACACGGCCTAAATGTGCAAGTGCAGTGGATGTGATTTAATGAAATCTACGCCTGCAGTGAGTCTAAAGACGCTGCTGAACTGTGCGGATTTCATGCATTTTATTATATATATATATAAGCCTCTGTGGAGCCTGTAAAAAAAAAAAAACATTTTTAAGCTCAAAAATCTAAGTTTTTCTGTAGTATTAAAAATGTAGATTCACAGCTTCACCAAAACACATTTTAAGGGGGAAAACTCAAAAGAAACTCAGCAAACACACAATAATAAGATTGTTATTTTGTTGTATGGTGCGAACATAAAAAAATGCAGTCTTCATGTTGTGTGAACTTGGCTTTAGTGTTACATTTTATTCAACTTTTTATTTATTTTTTATGGCTTTAATAAAGACTAGCATACCTTTTCATTTTGTGGGATTGAAATTCAGCTGTTATACAGAGCTGAGTGCAGAACACAAAAATATATTTTTATAATTTGCCAGTGTGATAGCGCAAGCTATAGTAGCCCACCTTATCATTTTTTGGGGGTGAAATTGATTTGTATGCACAGTAAAAAAAATATAATTTTTTTTCTGTTGCTAGCCAGAGTCCACCTAGTCCTTTTGTGGTGGTAAAATTCAGCTGTATGCAGAGACACCTCGTAAACGTGCGGCTCCGCTCGGTACACCTCGTACACGGGCGGCTCCGCTCCACACACTCGTACACGCGCGGCTCTGCTTCGTACACCTCGTACACGTGCAGCTCTGCTTTGTACACGCGTGACTCTGCTCCGTACACCTCGTACACACGCGACTCCGCTCCGCACACTCGTACACGCGCGGCTCCGCTCTGTACACCTCGAACACGCGCGGCTCTGCTCCGTACACTTCGTAAACGCGTGGCTCCGGTCCGTACTCTTCATACAAGCGTGGCTCCACTCCGTACACCTCGTACATGCGCGGCTCCGCTCCACTCTGAACACTCGTACACGCGCTGCTCTGCACACCTTGTACACGCACGTCTACGCTCCGTACACCTCGTACTTGCGCAGTTTTGCTCCGTACACCTCGTACTTGGCGGCGTCTCTCCGTACACCTTGTACACGTGCGGCTCCACTCCGCTCCGCACACATCGTAGACGTGCGGTTCCGCTCCGTACACCTCGTACACGCGCTGCTCTGCTCACCTTGTAAATGCGCGACTCTGCTCCGCACACCTCATACACGCACGGTTTCGCTCCATCTCGTACACGCGTGGCTCCGCTCCTTACACGTCGTACATGCGCTGCTCTGCTCTGTACACCTCGTACACGCGTGGGTCCGCTCCTTACACGTCGTACACTCGCTGCTCTGCTCTGTACACCTCGTACACGTGCGGCTCTGCTCTGTACACCTCGTACACGCGTGGCTCCGCTCCGCACACTCGTACATGGGCGGCTCCGCTTCGCACACTCGTACACGCGCGGCTCTGCTCCGTACACCTCGTACACGCGCGGCTCTGCACCGTACACCTCATACACGTGTGACTGCTCCGAACACCTCGTACACTCGCGGCTCCGCTCCGCACACTCATACACGCGCAGCTCTGCACCTTACATCTCGTACACACGCGGCTCCGCTCCGCACACTCGTACACGCGCGGCTCTGCTCTGTACACTTCGTACACCCGCGGCTCCGCACACTCGTACACGCGCGTCTCTGCTCCGTACACCTCGTACACTCGCGGCTCCGCTCCGCACACTCGTACACGCGTGGCTCCGCTCCGCACACTCGTACATACGCGGCTCTGCTCCGTACACCTCGTACATGCGCAGCTCTGCTCCGTACCCCTCATACACGTGTGACTCTGCTCTGTACACCTCGTACACTCGCGGCTCCGCTCCGCACACTCGTACATGCGCGGCTCTGCTCCTTACATCTCATACACACGCGGCTCCGCTCCGCACACTCGTAGACTGGAGACTCTGCTCCATACACCTCCTACACGCGTGGCTCCGCTTTGTACACCTCGTACAAGCGTGGCTCCGCTCCGTACACCTCGTACACGCACGGTTCCGCTCCGTACACCTCGTACACGCGCGGCTCCGCTCCGTACAGCTCGTACACGTACGGCTCTGATCCTTACACCTTGCACACGCGCGGCTCCGCTCCGTACACCTTGTACACGTGCGAATCCGCTCCGCTCCGCGCACCTCATACATGCGCGGCTGTGCTTCACACACCTCGTACACGCACGGCTCAGCTCCACACACCTCGTACACGCGTGTCTTCAGCTCCACACACCTCGTACATGCGCTGCTTTGCTCTGCACATTTCGTACACGCGCGGCTCCTCTGCGCACACTTGGACACGCGCGGATCCGCTCCGCACACTCGTACACGCAGTGCTCTGCTCTGTGCACCTCGAACACGCACGGCTCCGCTCCACACACCTCGTACACGCGCGGCTCCGCTCCGCACACCTCGTACACGCGCGGCTCTGCTTCGTACACCTCGTACACGTGCAGCTCTGCTTTGTACACGCGTGACTCTGCTCCGTACACCTCGTACACACGCGACTCCGCTCCGCACACTCGTACACGCGCGGCTCCGCTCTGTACACCTCGAACACGCGCGGCTCTGCTCCGTACACTTCGTAAACGCGTGGCTCCGGTCCGTACTCTTCATACAAGCGTGGCTCCACTCCGTACACCTCGTACATGCGCGGCTCCGCTCCACTCTGAACACTCGTACATGCGCTGCTCTGCACACCTTGTACACGCACGTCTACGCTCCGTACACCTCGTACTTGCGCAGTTTTGCTCCGTACACCTCGTACTTGGCGGCGTCTCTCCGTACACCTTGTACACGTGCGGCTCCACTCCGCTCCGCACACATCGTAGACGTGCGGTTCCGCTCCGTACACCTCGTACACGCGCTGCTCTGCTCACCTTGTAAATGCGCGACTCTGCTCCGCACACCTCATACACGCACGGTTTCGCTCCATCTCGTACACGCGTGGCTCCGCTCCTTACACATCGTACATGCGCTGCTCTGCTCTGTACACCTCGTACACGCGTGGGTCCGCTCCTTACACGTCGTACACTCGCTGCTCTGCTCTGTACACCTCGTACACGTGCGGCTCTGCTCTGTACACCTCGTACACGCGTGGCTCCGCTCCGCACACTCGTACATGGGCGGCTCCGCTTCGCACACTCGTACACGCGCGGCTCTGCTCCGTACACCTCGTACACGCGCGGCTCTGCACCGTACACCTCATACACGTGTGACTGCTCCGAACACCTCGTACACTCGCGGCTCCGCTCCGCACACTCATACACGCGCAGCTCTGCACCTTACATCTCGTACACACGCGGCTCCGCTCCGCACACTCGTACACGCGCGGCTCTGCTCTGTACACTTCGTACACCCGCGGCTCCGCACACTCGTACACGCGCGTCTCTGCTCCGTACACCTCGTACACTCGCGGCTCCGCTCCGCACACTCGTACACGCGTGGCTCCGCTCCGCACACTCGTACATACGCGGCTCTGCTCCGTACACCTCGTACATGCGCAGCTCTGCTCCGTACCCCTCATACACGTGTGACTCTGCTCTGTACACCTCGTACACTCGCGGCTCCGCTCCGCACACTCGTACATGCGCGGCTCTGCTCCTTACATCTCATACACACGCGGCTCCGCTCCGCACACTCGTAGACTGGAGACTCTGCTCCATACACCTCCTACACGCGTGGCTCCGCTTTGTACACCTCGTACAAGCGTGGCTCCGCTCCGTACACCTCGTACACGCACGGTTCCGCTCCGTACACCTCGTACACGCGCGGCTCCGCTCCGTACAGCTCGTACACGTACGGCTCTGATCCTTACACCTTGCACACGCGCGGCTCCGCTCCGTACACCTTGTACACGTGCGAATCCGCTCCGCTCCGCGCACCTCATACATGCGCGGCTGTGCTTCACACACCTCGTACACGCACGGCTCAGCTCCACACACCTCGTACACGCGTGTCTTCAGCTCCACACACCTCGTACATGCGCTGCTTTGCTCTGCACATTTCGTACACGCGCGGCTCCTCTGCGCACACTTGGACACGCGCGGATCCGCTCCGCACACTCGTACACGCAGTGCTCTGCTCTGTGCACCTCGAACACGCACGGCTCCGCTCCACACACCTCGTACACGCGCGGCTCCGCTCCGCACACCTCGTACACGCGCGGCTCTGCTTCGTACACCTCGTACACGTGCAGCTCTGCTTTGTACACGCGTGACTCTGCTCCGTACACCTCGTACACACGCGACTCCGCTCCGCACACTCGTACACGCGCGGCTCCGCTCTGTACACCTCGAACACGCGCGGCTCTGCTCCGTACACTTCGTAAACGCGTGGCTCCGGTCCGTACTCTTCATACAAGCGTGGCTCCACTCCGTACACCTCGTACATGCGCGGCTCCGCTCCACTCTGAACACTCGTACACGCGCTGCTCTGCACACCTTGTACACGCACGTCTACGCTCCGTACACCTCGTACTTGCGCAGTTTTGCTCCGTACACCTCGTACTTGGCGGCGTCTCTCCGTACACCTTGTACACGTGCGGCTCCACTCCGCTCCGCACACATCGTAGACGTGCGGTTCCGCTCCGTACACCTCGTACACGCGCTGCTCTGCTCACCTTGTAAATGCGCGACTCTGCTCCGCACACCTCATACACGCACGGTTTCGCTCCATCTCGTACACGCGTGGCTCCGCTCCTTACACGTCGTACATGCGCTGCTCTGCTCTGTACACCTCGTACACGCGTGGGTCCGCTCCTTACACGTCGTACACTCGCTGCTCTGCTCTGTACACCTCGTACACGTGCGGCTCTGCTCTGTACACCTCGTACACGCGTGGCTCCGCTCCGCACACTCGTACATGGGCGGCTCCGCTTCGCACACTCGTACACGCGCGGCTCTGCTCCGTACACCTCGTACACGCGCGGCTCTGCACCGTACACCTCATACACGTGTGACTGCTCCGAACACCTCGTACACTCGCGGCTCCGCTCCGCACACTCATACACGCGCAGCTCTGCACCTTACATCTCGTACACACGCGGCTCCGCTCCGCACACTCGTACACGCGCGGCTCTGCTCTGTACACTTCGTACACCCGCGGCTCCGCACACTCGTACACGCGCGTCTCTGCTCCGTACACCTCGTACACTCGCGGCTCCGCTCCGCACACTCGTACACGCGTGGCTCCGCTCCGCACACTCGTACATGCGCGGCTCTGCTCCGTACACCTCGTACATGCGCAGCTCTGCTCCGTACCCCTCATACACGTGTGACTCTGCTCTGTACACCTCGTACACTCGCGGCTCCGCTCCGCACACTCGTACATGCGCGGCTCTGCTCCTTACATCTCATACACACGCGGCTCCGCTCCGCACACTCGTAGACTGGAGACTCTGCTCCATACACCTCCTACACGCGTGGCTCCGCTTTGTACACCTCGTACAAGCGTGGCTCCGCTCCGTACACCTCGTACACGCACGGTTCCGCTCCGTACACCTCGTACACGCGCGGCTCCGCTCCGTACAGCTCGTACACGTACGGCTCTGATCCTTACACCTTGCACACGCGCGGCTCCGCTCCGTACACCTTGTACACGTGCGAATCCGCTCCGCTCCGCGCACCTCATACACGCGCGGCTGTGCTTCACACACCTCGTACACGCACGGCTCAGCTCCACACACCTCGTACACGCGTGTCTTCAGCTCCACACACCTCGTACATGCGCTGCTTTGCTCTGCACATTTCGTACACGCGCGGCTCCTCTGCGCACACTTGGACACGCGCGGATCCGCTCCGCACACTCGTACACGCAGTGCTCTGCTCTGTGCACCTCGAACACGCACGGCTCCGCTCCACACACCTCGTACACGCGCGGCTCCGCTCCGCACACCTCGTACACGCGCGGCTCCGCTCCGCACACCTTGTACACGCGCGGCTCCTCTCCGTACAGCTCGTACACGCGCGGCTCCGCTCCATACACCTTGTACACGCGTGGCTCCGCTCCGTACACCTTGTACACGTGCGGATCCGCTCCGCGCACCTCATACATGCGCGGCTGTGCTCCACACACCTCGTACACGCGCGGCTCAGCTCCACACACCTCGTATATGCGTGTCTCTGCTCCACACACCTCGTACACGTGCGGCTCCGCTCTGCACACCTCGTACACGCACGGTTCCGCTCCGTACAGCTCGTACACGCGCGGCTCCTCTCCGTACAGCTCGTACACGCGCGGCTCCTCTCTGTACAGCTCGTACACGCGCGGCTCCTCTCCATACACCTTGTACACGCGCGGCTCCGCTCCGTACACCTTGTACACGCGCGGCTCCGCTCCGCTCCGCGCACCTCATACATGCGCGGCTGTGCTCCACACACCTCGTACACGCGCGGCTCAGCTCCACACACCTCGTACACGCGTGTCTTTGCTCCACACACCTCGTACACGCGCTGTTCTGCTCTGCACATTTCGTACACGTGCGGCTCCGCTGCGCACACTCGTACACGCGCGGATCCACTCCGCACACTCGTACACGCAGTGCTCTGCTCTGTACACCTCGTACACGCACGGCTCCGCTCCACACACCTCGTACACGCGCGGCTCCACTCCGCACACCTTGTACACGCACGGCTCCGCTCCACACACCTCGTACACGCGTGTCTCCGCTCCACACACCACGTACACTCGCGGCTCCGCTCCACACACCTCATACACGTGCGGCTCTGCTTTGCACACCTTGTACACGTGCGGCACCGCACACTCGTACACGCGCAGCTCTGCTCCGCACACCTCGTACACGCACGGTTCCGCTCGATACACTTTGTACACGCGCAGCTCCGCTCTGCACACGTCGTATACGCACGGCTCCGCTCCGTACAGTTCGTACACGCGCGGCTCGGCTCCTTACAGCTCCTACATGCGCGGCTCCACTCCGTACACCTTGTACACGCATGGATCCGCTCCGCACACCTCATACACGCGTGTCTCCGCTCCATACACCTCGTACATGCGCGGCTCCGCTCCGTACACCTCGTACACGAGCGGCTAAGCTCCACACACTCGTACACGGAGCAGAGCCGCACACCTCGTACAAACGTGGCTCCGCTCAGCACACCTCGTACACGCGCGGCTCCGCTCTGCACACCTCGTACATGCACGGCTCCGCTCTGTACAGCTTGTACACGTGCGGCTCTGGTCCGTACAGCTCGTACAGGCGCAGCTCCGCTCCGTACACTTTGTAGACGCGCGGATCCGCTCCACTCTGCACACCTCGTACACGCGCGGCTCCGCTCCGTACACCTCGTACACGATTGGCTCTGCTCCACAGACCTCGTACACGCGTGTCTCCACTCCACACACCTCGTACACGCGCGGCTCCACTCCGCACATCTCGTACACGCGCAGCTCCACTCCGCACACTCGTACACGCGCGGCTCCGCTCTGCACACCTCATACACGCTGGCCTCCACACACTCGTACATGTGCGACTCCGCACCATACACTTCATACACGCGCGCCTCCGCTATGCACACCTCGTACACGCACGGCTCTGCTCCGTACAGCTCATACACTCGCTGCTCCGCTCCATACTCCTTGTACACGCGTGGATCCACTCCGCACACCTCATACACGCGTGTCTCCGCTCCATACATCTCGTACACGCGAGGTTCCGCTCCAGCTCCGCACACTCGTACACGCGCTGCTCTGCTCTGTACACTTCGTACACGCGCGGCTCCGCTCCGCACACTCGTACACGCAGTGCTCTGCTCTGTGCACCTCGAACACGCACGGCTCCGCTCCACACACCTCGTACACGCGCGGCTCCGCTCCGCACACCTCGTACACGCGCGGCTCTGCTTCGTACACCTCGTACACGTGCAGCTCTGCTTTGTACACGCGTGACTCTGCTCCGTACACCTCGTACACACGCGACTCCGCTCCGCACACTCGTACACGCGCGGCTCCGCTCTGTACACCTCGAACACGCGCGGCTCTGCTCCGTACACTTCGTAAACGCGTGGCTCCGGTCCGTACTCTTCATACAAGCGTGGCTCCACTCCGTACACCTCGTACATGCGCGGCTCCGCTCCACTCTGAACACTCGTACACGCGCTGCTCTGCACACCTTGTACACGCACGTCTACGCTCCGTACACCTCGTACTTGCGCAGTTTTGCTCCGTACACCTCGTACTTGGCGGCGTCTCTCCGTACACCTTGTACACGTGCGGCTCCACTCCGCTCCGCACACATCGTAGACGTGCGGTTCCGCTCCGTACACCTCGTACACGCGCTGCTCTGCTCACCTTGTAAATGCGCGACTCTGCTCCGCACACCTCATACACGCACGGTTTCGCTCCATCTCGTACACGCGTGGCTCCGCTCCTTACACGTCGTACATGCGCTGCTCTGCTCTGTACACCTCGTACACGCGTGGGTCCGCTCCTTACACGTCGTACACTCGCTGCTCTGCTCTGTACACCTCGTACACGTGCGGCTCTGCTCTGTACACCTCGTACACGCGTGGCTCCGCTCCGCACACTCGTACATGGGCGGCTCCGCTTCGCACACTCGTACACGCGCGGCTCTGCTCCGTACACCTCGTACACGCGCGGCTCTGCACCGTACACCTCATACACGTGTGACTGCTCCGAACACCTCGTACACTCGCGGCTCCGCTCCGCACACTCATACACGCGCAGCTCTGCACCTTACATCTCGTACACACGCGGCTCCGCTCCGCACACTCGTACACGCGCGGCTCTGCTCTGTACACTTCGTACACCCGCGGCTCCGCACACTCGTACACGCGCGTCTCTGCTCCGTACACCTCGTACACTCGCGGCTCCGCTCCGCACACTCGTACACGCGTGGCTCCGCTCCGCACACTCGTACATGCGCGGCTCTGCTCCGTACACCTCGTACATGCGCAGCTCTGCTCCGTACCCCTCATACACGTGTGACTCTGCTCTGTACACCTCGTACACTCGCGGCTCCGCTCCGCACACTCGTACATGCGCGGCTCTGCTCCTTACATCTCATACACACGCGGCTCCGCTCCGCACACTCGTAGACTGGAGACTCTGCTCCATACACCTCCTACACGCGTGGCTCCGCTTTGTACACCTCGTACAAGCGTGGCTCCGCTCCGTACACCTCGTACACGCACGGTTCCGCTCCGTACACCTCGTACACGCGCGGCTCCGCTCCGTACAGCTCGTACACGTACGGCTCTGATCCTTACACCTTGCACACGCGCGGCTCCGCTCCGTACACCTTGTACACGTGCGAATCCGCTCCGCTCCGCGCACCTCATACACGCGCGGCTGTGCTTCACACACCTCGTACACGCACGGCTCAGCTCCACACACCTCGTACACGCGTGTCTTCAGCTCCACACACCTCGTACATGCGCTGCTTTGCTCTGCACATTTCGTACACGCGCGGCTCCTCTGCGCACACTTGGACACGCGCGGATCCGCTCCGCACACTCGTACACGCAGTGCTCTGCTCTGTGCACCTCGAACACGCACGGCTCCGCTCCACACACCTCGTACACGCGCGGCTCCGCTCCGCACACCTCGTACACGCGCGGCTCCGCTCCGCACACCTTGTACACGCGCGGCTCCTCTCCGTACAGCTCGTACACGCGCGGCTCCGCTCCATACACCTTGTACACGCGTGGCTCCGCTCCGTACACCTTGTACACGTGCGGATCCGCTCCGCGCACCTCATACATGCGCGGCTGTGCTCCACACACCTCGTACACGCGCGGCTCAGCTCCACACACCTCGTATATGCGTGTCTCTGCTCCACACACCTCGTACACGTGCGGCTCCGCTCTGCACACCTCGTACACGCACGGTTCCGCTCCGTACAGCTCGTACACGCGCGGCTCCTCTCCGTACAGCTCGTACACGCGCGGCTCCTCTCTGTACAGCTCGTACACGCGCGGCTCCTCTCCATACACCTTGTACACGCGCGGCTCCGCTCCGTACACCTTGTACACGCTCCGCTCCGCGCACCTCATACATGCGCGGCTGTGCTCCACACACCTCGTACACGCGCGGCTCAGCTCCACACACCTCGTACACGCGTGTCTTTGCTCCACACACCTCGTACACGCGCTGTTCTGCTCTGCACATTTCGTACACGTGCGGCTCCGCTGCGCACACTCGTACACGCGCGGATCCACTCCGCACACTCGTACACGCAGTGCTCTGCTCTGTACACCTCGTACACGCACGGCTCCGCTCCACACACCTCGTACACGCGCGGCTCCACTCCGCACACCTTGTACACGCACGGCTCCGCTCCACACACCTCGTACACGCGTGTCTCCGCTCCACACACCACGTACACTCGCGGCTCCGCTCCACACACCTCATACACGTGCGGCTCTGCTTTGCACACCTTGTACACGTGCGGCACCGCACACTCGTACACGCGCAGCTCTGCTCCGCACACCTCGTACACGCACGGTTCCGCTCGATACACTTTGTACACGCGCAGCTCCGCTCTGCACACGTCGTATACGCACGGCTCCGCTCCGTACAGTTCGTACACGCGCGGCTCGGCTCCTTACAGCTCCTACATGCGCGGCTCCACTCCGTACACCTTGTACACGCATGGATCCGCTCCGCACACCTCATACACGCGTGTCTCCGCTCCATACACCTCGTACATGCGCGGCTCCGCTCCGTACACCTCGTACACGAGCGGCTAAGCTCCACACACTCGTACACGGAGCAGAGCCGCACACCTCGTACAAACGTGGCTCCGCTCAGCACACCTCGTACACGCGCGGCTCCGCTCTGCACACCTCGTACATGCACGGCTCCGCTCTGTACAGCTTGTACACGTGCGGCTCTGGTCCGTACAGCTCGTACAGGCGCAGCTCCGCTCCGTACACTTTGTAGACGCGCGGATCCGCTCCACTCTGCACACCTCGTACACGCGCGGCTCCGCTCCGTACACCTCGTACACGATTGGCTCTGCTCCACAGACCTCGTACACGCGTGTCTCCACTCCACACACCTCGTACACGCGCGGCTCCACTCCGCACATCTCGTACACGCGCAGCTCCACTCCGCACACTCGTACACGCGCGGCTCCGCTCTGCACACCTCATACACGCTGGCCTCCACACACTCGTACATGTGCGACTCCGCACCATACACTTCATACACGCGCGCCTCCGCTATGCACACCTCGTACACGCACGGCTCTGCTCCGTACAGCTCATACACTCGCTGCTCCGCTCCATACTCCTTGTACACGCGTGGATCCACTCCGCACACCTCATACACGCGTGTCTCCGCTCCATACATCTCGTACACGCGAGGTTCCGCTCCAGCTCCGCACACTCGTACACGCGCTGCTCTGCTCTGTACACTTCGTAAACGCGCGGCTCCGCTCTGCACATCTCGTACACGCGCGGCTCCGCTCTGCACATCTCGTACACGGGCGGCTCCGCTCCGCATAGTCGTACACGCGCGTCTCTGCTCCGCACACATCGTACACACACGACGCTGCTCCGTACGTCTTGTACACGCGCGGCTCAGCTTCGTACAAATCGTACATGCGCGGCACCACTCTGTACACCTAGTACACACGCGGCTCCGCTCCGTACACCTCCTACACGCGTGGCTCCGCTCCGTACACCTCGTACACGTCCGACTCTGCTCTGCACACTCGGACACGCGCTGCTCTGCTCTGTATACCTCGTACACGCGTGGCTCCGCTCCGCACACCTCGTACACGCGCGGCTCCGCTCCGCAGACTTGTAATTGCGCAGGTCTGCTCCATACACCTCGTACACGCGTGGCTCCGCTCCGCACACATCATACAAGCACGACTCCGCTCCGTACACCTTGTACACACTCAGCTCCACTCTGTACACTCGTACACGCGCAACTCAGCTCCGTACACGCTCGGCTCCGCTCCGTGCAGGTCGTACACGCGCGGCTCCACTCTGTACACCTCGTACACGCGTGGCTCCTCTCCGTACACCTCGTAAATGCGTGGCTTCGCTCCGTACATCTCGTACACGTGCGGCTCCGCTCCAGCTCTGCACACTCGTACACGCGCTGCTCTGTACACCTCGCACACGCGCGGCTATGCTCTGCACAAATCATACAAGCGCGACTCAGCTCCGTACACCTCGTACACACTCGGCTCCACTCTGTACACCTCGTACACACGCAGCTCCGTTTCGCACACTCGTACACGCGCGACTCTGCTCCATACAGTTCGTACACGCGCAACTCTGCTCCGCACACTCGTACAAGCGCGACTCAGCTCCGTACACCTCGTACACACTCGGCTCCACTGTGTACACCTCTTACACACGCAGCTCCGCTTCAAACACTCGTACATGCGCGACTCCGCTCCGTGCAGCTCGTACACGCGCGGATCTGCTCTGTACACCTCGTACATGCATGTCTCTGCTCCACACACCTCGTACACGTGCGGCTCCGCTCTGCACACCTCGTACACGCACGGTTCCGCTCCGTACAGCTCGTACACGCGCGGCTCTGCTCCGTACACCTTGTACACGTGCGGATCCGCTCCGCTCCGCGCACCTCATACATGCGCGGCTGTGCTCCACACACCTCGTACACGCGCGGCTCAGCTCCACACACCTCGTACACGCGTGTCTCCGCTCCACACACCTCGTACACACGCTGCTCTGCTCTGCACATTTCGTACACGTGCGGCTCCGCTGCGCACACTCGTACACGCAGTGCTCTGCTCTGTACACCTCGAACACGCACGGCTCCGCTCCACACACCTCGTACACGCGCGGCTCCGCTCCGCACACCTTGTACACGCACGGCTCCGCTCCACACACCTCATACACGTGCGGCTCTGCTTTGCACACCTTGTACACGTGCGGCATCGCACACTCGTACACGCGCAGCTCTGCTCCGCACACCTCGTACACGCACGGTTCCGCTCCATACACTTTGTACACGCGCAGCTCTGCTCTGCACACGTCGTATACGCACGGCTCCGCTCCGTACAGTTCGTACACGCGCGGCTCCGCTCCTTACAGCTCCTACACGCGAGGCTCCACTCCGTACACCTTGTACACGCATGGATCCGCTCCGCACACCTCATAGACGCGTGTCTCCGCTCCATACACCTCGTACATGCGCGGCTCCGCTCCGTACACCTCGTACACGAGCAGCTAAGCTCCACACACTCGTACACGTGCGGCTCTGCTCCGCACACCTCGTACACGCGTGGCTCTGCTCAACACACCTCGTACACGCGCGGCTCCGCTCTGCACACCTCGTACATGCACGGCTCCGCTCTGTACAGCTTGTACACGTGCGGCTCTGGTCCGTACAGCTCGTACACGCGCGGCTCCGCTCCGTACAGCTCGTACACGCGCAGCTCCGCTCCGTACACTTTGTAGACGCGCGGATCCGCTCCACTCTGCACACCTCGTACACGCGCGGCTCCGCTCCGTACACCTCGTACACGATTGGCTCTGCTCCATAGACCTCGTACACGCGTGTCTCCGCTCCACACACCTCGTACAAGCGTGTCTCCGCTCCACACACCTCGTACAAGCGTGTCTCCGCTCCACACACCTCGTACACGTGCGGCTCCACTCCGCACACCTCGTAGACGCGCAGCTCCACTCCGCACACTCGTACACGCGCGGCTCCGCTCTGCACACCTCATACACGCTGGCCTCCACACACTCGTACATGTGCGGCTCCGCACACCTCGTACACGCACAGCTCCGCTCCATACACCTCATACACGCGCGCCTCCGCTCTGCACACCTCGTACACGCACGGCTCTGCTCCGTACAGCTCATACACTCGCTGCTCCGCTCCATACTCCTTGTACACGCGTGGATCCACTCCGCACACCTCATACGTGTCTCCGCTCCATACATCTCGTACACGCGAGGTTCCGCTCCAGCTCCGCACACTCGTACACGCGCTGCTCTGCTCTGTACACTTCGTACACGCGCGGCTCCGCTCTGCACATCTCGTACACGCGCGGCTCCGCTCTGCACATCTCGTACATGGGCGGCTCCGCTCCGCATACTCGTACACGCGCGTCTCTGCTCCGCACACATCGTACACACACGACGCTGCTCCGTACGTCTTGTACACACGCGGCTCAGCTTCGTACAAATCGTACATGCGCGGCACCACTCTGTACACCTAGTACACACGCGGCTCCGCTCCGTACACCTCATACACGCGTGGCTCCGCTCCGTACACCTCGTACACGTCCGACTCTGCTCCGCACACTCGGACACGCGCGGCTCCGCTCTGTACACCTCCTACACGCGTGGCTCCGCTCCGTACACCTCGTACACGTCCAACTCTGCTCCGCACACTCGGACACGCGCGGCTCCGCTCTGTACACCTCGTACACGCGTGGCTCCTCTCCGTACACCTCGTAAACGCGTGGCTTCGCTCCGTACATCTCGTACACGTGCGGCTCCGCTCCAGCTCTGCACACTCGTACACGCGCGGCTATGCTCTGCACACATCATACAAGCGCGACTCAGCTCCGTACACCTCGTACACACTCGGCTCCACTCTGTCCACCTCGTACACACGCAGCTCCGTTTCGCACACTCGTACACGCGCGACTCTGCTCCATACACTTCGTACACGCGCGACTCTGCTCCGCACACTCGTACAAGCGCGACTCAGCTCCGTACACCTCGTACACACTCGACTCCACTGTGTACACCTCTTACACACGCAGCTCCGCTTCAAACACTCGTACATGTGCGACTCCGCGCCGTACAACTCGTACACGCTCGGCTCCGCTCCGTGCAGCTCGTACACGCGCGGATCTGCTCTGTACACCTCGTACATGCGCGGCTCCACTCTGCACACTTCGTACACGCGCGACTATGCTCCTTACACGTAGTACACGTGCGGCTCCGCTACGTACACCTCATACACTCGTTGCTCCGCTCCGTACACCTCGCACACGCACGGCTCCGCTCCGCACACCTCGTCCACGCGCGGCTCCGCTCCGCACACCTCGTACACGTGTGTTTCTGCTCCACAACCTCATACACGCTGAGCTCCGCTCTGCACACCTCGTACACGCACGGCTCCTCTCCCTACAGCTCGTACACGCACGGCTCCACTCCTTAAATGTCGTACACGTGCGGCTCCGCACACCTCGTACACACGCAGCTCCGCTCTGTAAACCTCGTAAATGCGTGGCTCCGCTCCGTACACCTCGTAAACTCGCGGCTCCGCTCCGTACACCTCATACACGTGCGGCTCCGCTCCGCACACTCGTACACGCGCAGCTCTGATCCGTACACCTCGTACACGCACTGCTCTGATCCGTACACCTCGTACACGCGGGGCTCCGCTCCGTACAGCTCGTACACGTGCGGCTCCGCTCCGTACACCTTGTACACGTGCGGATCCGCTCCGCAAACTCGTACACACGCTGCTCTGCTCTGTACACCTCGTACACGCGCGGCTCCGCTCTGCACACTCGTACACGTGCAGCTCTGCTCCGTACACCTCGTACATGCACAGCTATGCTCCGTACAGCTAGTACACGTGCGGCTCCGCGCCGTACACCTAGTACAAGCGCGGATCTGCTCCGCACACTCGTACACTCACTGCTCTGCTCTGTACACCTCGTACACATGCGGCTCCGCTCCGCACACCTTGTACATGCGCGGCTCTGCTCCGTACACCTAGTACACATGTGGCTCCGCTCCGTACACCTCGTACACGCGTTGCTTCGCTCCGTACATCTCGTACACGCGCGGCTCCTCTCCAGCTCTGCACACTCGTACACATGCTGCTCTGCACACCTCGTACATGGGTGGCTCTGCTCCGCACACATCGTACACACGCGACGCTGCTCTGTACGCCTTGTACATGTGCGACTCAACTCCGTACAACTCGTAGAAGCGCGGCTCCGCTCTATACACCTCGTACACGCGCGGCTCTGCTCCGTACACCTCATAGACGCGCAATACCCCTCCGTACACCGCGTACACGCGTGGCTCTGCTCCGTACACCTCATACACGCGCGACTCCGCTCCGCACACTCGTACACGCTCTGCTCTGCTCTGTACACCTCGTACACGCGTGGCTCCGCTCCGCACACCTCGTACAAGCGCAGCTCTGCTCCGCACACCTCGTACATGCAAGGTTCCGCTCCGTACAGCTCGTACACGCGTGGCTCCGCTCCGTACACTTTGTACACGCGCAGCTCCGTTCTGCACATCGTACATGCACGGCTCCGCTCCGTACAGCTCGTACACGCGCGGCTCCGCTCCGTACAGCTCGTACACGCGTGGCTCGCTCCGTACAGCTCGTACATGCGCGGCTCCGCTCCGTACACCTTGTACACGTGCGGATCTGCTCCACACACCTCATACACGCTTGTCTCCACTCTGCACACCTCGTACACGCGCGGCTCCGATCCGCACACCTCGTACACGTGCGGCTCAGCTCCACACACCTCGTACATGCGTGTCTCCGCTCCACACACCTCGTACATGCGCGGCTCCGCTCTGCACATTTCGTACACGCGCAGCTCCGCTCGTACATGCGCGGATCCGCTCCACACACTCGTACACGCGCTGCTCTGCTGTGTACACCTCATACACACACGGCTCCGCTCCACACACCTCGTACATTCGCGGCTCCGCTCCGCACACCTTGTACATGCGCGGCTCCGCTCCGCACACCTTGTACACGCGCAACTCCGCTTTGCACACCTCGTACACGCGTGACTCCGCACACTCGTACATGCGCAGCTCTGCTCCGCACATCTCGTACACGCTCGGTTCCGCTCCATACACTTTGTACACGCGCAGCTCCGTTCTGCACATCGTACATGCACGGCTCCGCTCCGTACAGCTCGTACACGCATGGCTCCGCTCCGTACAGCTCCTACACGCGCGGCTCCACTCCGTACACCTTGTACACACACGGATCCGCTCCACACACCACATACACGCGCGACTCTGCTCCGTACACCTTGTACACGAGCGGCTAAGCTCCGCACACTCGTACACTTGCGGCTCTGCTCCGCAAACCTCGTACACGCGTGGGTCCGCTTAGCACACCTCGTACACGCATGTCTGCGCTCTGCACACCTTGTACATGCACGGCTCCGCTCTGTACAGCTCGTACACGTGCGGCTCCGCTCCGTACAGCTCGTCCACGCGCGGCTCCGCTCCGTACAGCTCGCACACGCGCGGCTCCGCTCCGTACACTTTGTACACTCGCGGATCCGCTCCGCACACCTCGTACACGCGCGGCTCCGCTCCATACACTTTGTACACGCGCAGCTCTGCTCTGCACACCTCGCACATGCACGGCTCCGCTCCGTACAGCTCATACACGCGCAGCTCCGCTCCATACACTTTGTACACGCGCGGATCCGCTCCGCACACCTCGTACACGATTGGCTCCGCTCCGCACACTCGTACATGTGCGGCTCTGCTCTGCACACTTCGTACACGCGCGGCTGTACTCCACACACCTCGTACACGCGTGTCTCCTCTCCACACCTTGTACTTGCGCGGCTCTGCTCCACATACCCCGTACACGCACGGCTCCGCTCTGCACACCTCGTACACGCTAAGCTCCGCTCCGTACACGCGTGGATCCGCTCCGCACACTCGTACATGCGCTGCTCTGCTCCGTACACCTCGTACATGTGCGGCCCGCTCCGTACAGCTCGTACACGCGCGGCTTTTCTCTGTACACTTTGTACACGCGCGGATCTGCTCCGCACACCTCGTACACATGCGGCTCCGCTCCGTACAACTCATACACGATTGGCTCTGCTCCGTACACCTTGTACACGCATGGTTCCGCTCCATACACTTTGTACACGTGCAGCTCCGCTCTGCACACCTCGTACATGCACGGCTCCGCTCTGTACAGCTCATACACATGCGGCTCCGCTCCGTACAACTCATACACGATTGGCTCTGCTCCGTACACCTTGTACACGCATGGTTCCGCTCCATACACTTTGTACACGTGCAGCTCCGCTCTGCACACCTCGTACATGCACGGCTCCGCTCTGTACAGCTCATACACGCGCGGCTCCGCTCCGTACACTTTGTACACGTGTGGATCCGCTCCACTCCGCACACTTTGTACACCATTGGCTCCCCTCCGCACACTCGTACATGTGCGGCTCTGCTCCGCACACCTTGTACACGCACGGCTCCGCTCCGCACACCTCTTACATGCGCGGCTCTGCTCCACACACCTCGTACACGCGCGGCTCTGCTCCACACACCTCGTACACGTACGGCTCTGCTCTGCACACCTTGTACACGCGTGTCTCCGCTCCATACATATCGTACACACGCGGCTCCGCTCCGCACACCTCGTACACGCGCAGCTCCACTCTGCACACCTTGTACACGCGCAGCTCCACTCTGCACACCTTGTACACGCGCAGCTCCACTCCACACACCTAGTACACGCGCGGCTCTGCTCTGCACACCTCATACATGCTCGGCTCCGCACACTCTTACACGCGCGGCTCCGCTCCGCACACTTGTACACGCGCTGCTCTGCTCCGTACACCTCGTACACGTTCGGCCCGCTCCGTGCAGCTCGTACACGCGCAGCTTTTCTCTGTACACTTTGTACACGCGCGGCTCCGCTCCGCACAGCTCCGCTCAGTATACCTTGTACAAGCGCGGATCCGCTCCGCACACTCGTAAATGCGCAGCTCTGCTCCATACACCTCGTACACGCGCGGCTCCGTTTCGCACACATCATACACGCTCGGCTCCGCTCCGTACAACTCGTACATGCGCGTCTCCATTCCGTAAAACTCGTACACGCGCGGCCCCTCTCCGCACACCTCATATACGCGCGGCTCCACTCCGCACACCTCGTGCACGCGCGGCTCTGCTCCGTACACGTCGTACACACGCGGCTCTGCGCCGTACACCTCGTACTTGCGCGGCCTCGCTCCGTACACATTGTACACGTGCGGCTCCACTCCGCTCCGCACACCTCGGACACGTGCGGCTCCGCTCCGTACACCTCGTACATTCACGGCTCTGCTCTGCACACCTCGTACACGCGCGTCTCCGCTCCTTACACGTCGTACATGCGCTGCTCTGCACACCTCGTAAACACACGACTCTGCTCCGCACACCTCGTACACGCGCGGCTCCGCTCCTTACACATCGTACATGCGCTGCTCTGCTCTGCACACCTCGTACACGCGCGGCTCCGCTCCGCACACCTCGTACACGTGTGGCTCTGCTCCGCACACCTCGTATACGCGTAGTTCCGCACACCTCGTACACGCTCGACTCCGCTCCGCATACCTCATACATGCGCGGCTCTGCTCTGTACACCTCGTACACCCGCGGCTCCGCTCCGCACATCTAGTACACGAGCGGCTCCGCTCCATACACCTCGTACACGCGGGGCTCTGCTCCGCACACCTAGTACACGCACGGCTCCGCTCCGTACACCTAGTACACGCGCGGCTCCGCTCCGTACACCTAGTACACGCGCAGCTCCGCTCCACACACCTAGTACACGTGCGGCTCCGCTCCGCACACCTCGTACACGCGGGGCTCTGCTCCGCACACCTCGTACACGCGCGGCTCCGCTCCGCACACCTTGTCCTCGCGCGGCTCCGCTTCATACACCTCGTACATTATTGAGTTGATCAAAAATGTTGTGACGTTTGGTGTTTTCACGTCAGTTTGGCCCAGCTTCACCAAAATGGGCAGAGTTGGGGCAGGATGGAAGTGTGGCACCACAGCTTGTCTAATTCATAGCGAACTGTGGCTTCCCTTACACCAGAAATCTTACTCCAGTCCGTGACTGGAGTAAGATTTGTGGCAAGGTGCACACACCACTTGTCAGAAGTGCATAATTCATGCGCCACTTAATGAATCTGGACCGTCTGACTCCAGCACGCTCCCTCATCAAGAGCAGCTTGAATATGGCCAGTCTTAATGAATCCGTGTCCTAAGTGCTTCATTAGTTAAAGAATAACCGTTGTTTTAATTTTTGTTTTGTAAATTAATATTACACATGAAAATAAGTAATTTTATAATCTTATCAGAGAAGTCTTCTTTTTCCTGCTGGATTGATCTTTCAGTCTCAATTCGCGGTAAAATCTGTAAAATCTGTATTCAGTGAAGACAAACTTTCCTATTAGTGAGATAGATGACAGTTAATGCTATTAATACTCTTTACAGAAGGAAGGGGAGGAGCTAGTGGAAGGGGGAGGAGCTAGCGGAAGGCACAGACCTTCTGCTGCAAGTTCTCCTGAAACCACAGTTACTTCTCCATGGAAGATTGCAGCTGGTGTTTATACATAGAATCCTAGAACATTAGAATTGGAGGAATCTCCAGGGTCCTAGTGTCCGACCCCTGCTCAATGCAGGATTCACTAAACCATCTCAGACAAATGTCTGTCCAGCCTCTGTTTGAAGACTTCCATTGAAGGAGAATTCACCACCTCTCGTGGCAGCCTGTTCCATTGAAAAACGCACCAAATCTGCAGCGTGTGCACACAGCCTTGTTGTTCTTTTGGTCACAGGCAGGTCTTTGCACAGTCCTGAATGATAAGTACAGCACATACACGCTAAGGCTATGTGCACACGTAGCAGATTTGATGCAGAGCGTTTTTGCCTCTCTCTGGCAGAAAAAAACATATGCAGATTTACATGCAGATTTTCTGCCAGAGAGAAGTGTTTTTTCAGCATTTTTTCAGCGTTTTTTCAAGCACTTTTCCAAGTGATTTTGAGCATCACTTGGAAAAGTGCTTGACAAGTTGGTTGCACAATATAAATCCATGCAACCGGCAACCGGCATGGATTTATATTGTGTGACCAACTTAGATGCTTTAAATGCTGCATCTATAGTAAAAAAAAAAAGAATTAAAAAGTTAAAAATAAAAAAAAACCTGTATACTCACCTCTCCAGTCTCCTCCCGGCGGCGTCCCGCGGTATACTGGCAGGACCTGCGGTGACGTCATTTAGTCAGCTGATGGTCACACGACCATCACCTGACCTCTGACGTCAGCGGTCGCGTGACCATCAGCTGACTAGATGACGTCACCGCAGGTCCTGCCAGTACACCGCTGGACGCCGAGGAGAGAGGATCGCCGCCGGGAGCAGACCGGAGAGGGGAGTATACAGGGTTTTTTTATTTTTAACTTATTTATTTCTTTTTTTCACCGCTTGGTAGCCGGGATGAAGAGGAGTTGTAGTCTCTTCTTCATCCTGGGTGCCACACGCACCCCGATTACGCTGCAAATTCTCGGCCATTGAATTTAATTGAAACGCAGCAAATCCACATATACCTGCGGGTTTGCTGCTTTTCAATGGCCGCGTAATCGCGGTAGAAATGGTCATGCTGCGTGTTGCAATGTGAATTTGGCGCGCTAATTAGCGCATCATGTGCACAGCACATCCCAATTCACATTGCTTTGCATGGCAGACGGTTTTACATGGGCACATAGCCTAAGAGCGGGGAGCGGCTCTAGTGCCACTTGCTGGGATGGCACAATCACTGTCAGCAGGATACAGGGGACATTATCAGAAAGGAGGAGATGACGTCTCTGCCCTCTCGCCTATCAGAGAATAGATGGCTGTATACGGGGGGCCTTATCCTCCTCTATTACACAGCACTCAGTTCCTAAAGGGAATGATTTGACCATAATACAATATATTTGAGTGGGGCCAGTGCTCCAGGTTTACGTTCATAATGTTGAATGGAGATTGATCAGTTCCAGTGTGTCTGAACAGGGTCCGAGCCCACATCTCCTGAGCTCAGGCTTTACACTGAGCATCACTGTCACGGAGGTCAGATTAGAAGGGCATGGAGCACGATGTGGATGGTTGCCTCCGTATCCGCCATTACCTGGACTGCTAGCTTTCCCTGGACACTCTGGATCAGCTCCTCCGTCTTGTCGAGACCTCTAAGGGCCTGTTCACACAAGCAGATAAAATATCATTCAGAGTTTCATCCAGAAAAGTGGGAGAATTCTTTCCTCACTTGTCGTCCATGTGCAGTCCAGATCTAATCTGGCTTTTTAACCATTTACAGTTTCCAGGGCTACAGGATTGCAATGTATCTGTATAAAGCAGATTTTTTTCTGTACCCATAGACTTGAATGGGTGAATCTTGTCTGACGGATGAAACGAGGACATGCTGCCATTTTCTTTCTTTATTTTTTGCTCACACACAGATTCGATCAGTGACAAAAAAGAAAAATGACTCCTCTGCACTTTCCCATTGAATCCCATTGGTCTGAGTGCCGTCCATTTGTTCCACAGACAACTTTCCTACTGAAAATACATTCGTGTGAACAAGTCCTAAGAAAGACATTGGAATTGGTTATTAGATGTTGACTGAAGTTTGGCTCTGAAAATGCAGGGCTCTTAAAGACGTTCTCTAATACTTTAATGCAGATGATTTATGCATAAAATAGGTGGTCTATATCAGATCGTTGTAGGTCCGACTCTTGGCTCCCCACCAATAAGCTGTTTATAGCTCTGGCAACGGCCGGATGTAACTTGTGAACAGAGCGCACCCCAGTGGCCACTGCCTGGTGCTGCAGATCACCTCCGGTACTCCTCAATAGCTGGTCTGCACCCGGCAGCGGCCGCAGTGTACGGAGCGGTTTTGTTCCACTTTGAACATTGCCTGCATCTTGCCAGAGGTGATGACAGCTGATCATCGGGGGGCCGATGGTTGGACCCCCACCTATCTTATATTAATGACCTATCCAGTGGAGTATAAAAGTGTTTGATAACTCCTTTTAAAATCTTGTTTCCATCCCATTGTCTTATACAGCGTGTATCTGTGTTCTTTCTGTAAGCAGATGGGCCTGACCTCTGATGGTTCTTCTAGGCTTCTATTACAGCTCTTACAGCCCCAGCATGCATCATTTGTGCTGGAGAGGAATATGAAGACGCAGGAGCAAATAGAAGAACAATTAGGAAAGCTTGGATTATTAGAAGAGCAAAAAATGCTCATAGTGGAGGTGAGCCGATTATTTATTTTTATTTTTTTAACTTTCATTTTTACATTTTTTTATTTTTAGGACATTTGTTTCCTCTCTTCAGAAAATAACAGTAGATAAGATTGATTAAAGCTTCTGGAAAGGTGTTCAATAACGTCTGATCAGGTGGCTGGTTTGTAATGGTTGTCCCATCTTACCAATCCCTCTCTTCTACCATGAATGTGACATTGTGGGATGAATATATATATATATGTATATGTGTATGTGTGAAAAGTTGTTTGCCCCTTCCTGATTTCTCATTCTTTTGCATGTTTGTCATACTTAAATATTTCAGATCTCAAAACAAATTTTAATATTAGACAAAGATAACACAAGTAACCACAAAATGCAGTTTTTAAATGAAGACCCTAATTATTAAGGGAAAAAGAAATCCAAACCTACAGGGCCCTGTGTGAAAAAGTGATTGCCCTCTAAACCTAATAACTGGTTGATGCACCCTCAGCAACAACAACTACAATCAAGTGTTTGGGATAATTGGCAATGAGTCTTTTACAACACTCTGGAGGAATTTTTGCCCACTCATCTTTGCAAAATTGTTGTAATTTAGCCACATTGGAGGGTTTCCGAGCATGAACCGCTTTCTTAAGGTCAGGACTTTGACTAAGCCACTGCAAAGTCTTAATTTTGTTTTCCTTAAGCCAATCAGAGGTGCACTTAATAGTGTGTTTTGGATCATTGTCCTGCTGCATAACTCAAGTGCACTTCAGCTTGAGGTCATGAACAGATGGCCGGACATTCTCTTTCAGGATTTTTTGGTTAACCTGCAGAATTCATGGTTCCATTTACCACAGCAAGTCTTCCAGGTCCTGAAGCAGCATAACAGTCCCAGACCATCACGCTACCGCCACCATATTTTACTGTTGGTATGATGTTCCTTTTTTGAAATGCAGTGTTACTTCTACGCCAGATGTAATGGGACATACACCTTCCAAAAAGTTCAACTTTTGTCTTGTCAGTCCACAGAGTATTCTCCCAAAAGTCTTGGCGATCATCAAGATGTTTTCTGCCAAAACTGAGATGAGCCTTTGTTCTTATTGCTCAGCAGTGGTTTTTGTCTTGGAACTCTGCTATGCGTGTCATTTTTGCCCAGTCTCTTTCTTATGGTGGAGTCATGAACACTGTCCTTAACTGAGGCAAGTGAGACCTGCAGTTCTCTGGATGTTGTTGTGGGGTCTTTTCTGACCTCTTGGATGAGTCGTTGCTGCGCTCTTGGGGTAATTTTGATCAGCCGGCCACGCCTAGGAAAGTTCACCATTGTTCCATATTTTCGCCTATTGTGGATAATGACTCCCACTGTGATTCGCTGGAGTCCCAAATCTTTAGAAATGGCTTTAGACCTTTTTCCAGACTGATAGATCTCAATTACTTTGTTTCTCATTTGGTCCTGAATTTCTTTGGATCGCAGCATGATGTCTAGCTTTAGAGGATCTTTTGTTCTAGGGTTAAGATAATTGTGTAAATTCGCGCTAATGGTAGTGGGTTTGGAGAAAGAAAACCAGAGGTGGATAACTTAATTTGCTTGAAGCTTTTATTAAGATATAAAATATAAAATATATGGGGGTGGGAAAAAAAATAAGTTTTAAAAGGGTGATATGTATCACCAGGATTAGTGTACAAATTTCTTTAAAAATGCTCCAGGCTAATATGATAAAAACATAAAACATATAAAGAAATTTGATGATTGAAATTAATCTTCCTTCTCAGGTGCGACGGGTAGGTTAGATCGGCTGGGCCTGTTGTTGAGTACTTGTAGAATGTGGATAGGGACTCTCGTAGGAGAGGATTAGATACACAGCTCAGCAGAGAGTATCACACAGGAGAGGATTAGATACACAGTTCATCAGACAGTATCACATAGGAGAGGATTAGATACACGGCTCAGCAGACACTATCACACAGGAAAGGATTAGATACACAGCTCAGCAGACAGTATCACACAGCATAGGATTAGATACACGGCTCAGCAGACAGTATCACAAAGGAGTGGATTAGATACACAGCTCAGCAGACAGTATCACACAGGAGAGGATTAGATACACAGTTCATCAGACAGTATCACATAGGAGAGGATTAGATACACGGCTCAGCAGACAGTATCACACAGCATAGGATTAGATACACAGCTCAGCAGACAGTATCACACAGCATAGGATTAGATACACAGCTCAGCAGACAGTAGAACACAGGAGGATTAGATACACAGTTCATCAGACAGTATCACATAGGAGAAGATTAGATACACGGCTCAGCAGACACTATCACATAGGAGAGGATTAGATACACGGCTCAGCAGACAGTATCACATAGGAGAGGATTAGATACACGGCTCAGCAGACAGTATCACACAGCATAGGATTAGATACACTGCTCAGCAGACAGTATCACACAGCATAGGATTAGATACACAGCTCAGCAGACAGTATCACACAGGAGTGGAGTAGATACACAGCTCAGCAGACAGTATCACACAGGAGAGGATTAGATACACAGTTCATCAGACAGTATCACATAGGAAAGGATTAGATACACAGCTCAGCAGACAGCATCACACAGCATAGGATTAGATACACAGCTCAGCAGACAGTATCACACAGCATAGGATTAGATACACAGCTCAGCAGACAGTAGAACACAGGAGAGGATTAGATACACAGTTCATCAGACAGTATCACATAGGAGAGGATTAGATACACGGCTCAGCAGACAGTATCACACAGCATAGAATTAGATACACAGCTCAGCAGACAGTATCACACAGCATAGGATTAGATACACAGCTCATCAGACAGTATCACACAGGATGGGATTAGATACACAGCTCAGCAGATGGTATCACACAGGATAGGATTAGATACACAGCTCAATAGACAGTATCACACAGGATAGTGTTATAGCAGAAGATGGAGTCCCTCAAGTTTAAAGGCCCCATCTATGCTATATAAGTCTGACAGTTATTTTAGGTGAAAACAACAGCTATGAATGTTCCTTCTTGTATCATTGGGAGAAGATAAAGTATACTCCCTGGCCAGATGTTTCTTCTTGTAGCAATAATGTGTTCTTGCAGAAAGATGAAATGACCTTGCTAACTAGATAAGTCTAATTAAATATTTTAAAGCATACAGAAACTAGCTTTTTTTCGCTTGTTCAGCTAAACTGTATAATCGAACCATATATGGCAAATCCGTTTCCTGCCTTTTAGGGTGTATATTAGCCCTGTGTTTTGTAATAAAGTTTTTAGAGTATGTTTAGACACAAACATCCTGTCCTGTGTCTTCATTCTCTCCGAGCTCGTAATCCAAAGGATAGAAGACCCAAAATTCAGTGACGACAGCTGGCGCCCGAACAGGGACCTTGAGTTAATCTACCCAAGGGTGCTCGACCGGTCAAAGACGTGGGACGAGTGAAGCTCTCTGTTGGTGATATATACAGCGCTGAGGTAAGAATAACTGTTATATTCTACCTAATTATATCACTGCATAGAAGAGACTCCCTCACCCCCGAGCGGTCGGCTCCCCAGGTAATTCAACAGATTGTTGTCTGGCTCAGGTCCCTTTGAACCAGTAGAATCCCTCAGATAAATTGACAGTCCTGCCTTCTATCCTTTGGAGAATTTAAGAATGAAAGTATGGATCCGATGATTGTGTTGTGGATGTGTCCCGGGATTGATGTTTTTGGTCTGTTTTTCTGGTTGGCGTATAAGTCCTAGAGAGGCTAGTAGTGGAATGGTTCAGAAACCTTTGTGGCCCATTGTCTAAGTGACCATTGTCTAAGTGACTGAGGAGTCTCTTCTAGGTGAGGAGAACCGAAAAAAATGGGGAACCAAAATGCCAAGGAAGGCATTATAGCCAAAGACTTAGTGGTACGCAGAGAAGGGAAACAGGCACTGATTGGAATTGACAAAATATTGTGTAAAGCGGGAATGAATGAGAATGGAGAGATGAATGGAGAGAAATGGAAATCCTTCTTTAACTCCTATCATGGATGGTTGAAAGATAAGGGTCTGTTGAAGACAGTGGATGTATGGATGAATGCATGCGCTTATTTTGAAGGAAAGATTGAAGAATTAGGAGACGGACGTTACAGACTGACAAAAACTGGAATGACAGATTTTCCTCCCTGTCCGCTCCCGACGTCACCCCCACCCCAGTACCAGAATTCTCAAGAACCTAAATGTTGGGTTTGCCCCAGATGTGGACAGCAGAACCCCTTGACAGTAGACATCTGTGTGGCATGTGGAGGACCGAGACCCCACCCAACTAGTCTATTCCCAATGAGGACGGTAGTTATGCCAGGAGCACCGGGAGCAGCAGCAGCAGCAGCAGGGGGGGATGCAGTGGTTCCAGGTCAGGAAGCTCGTACAATGTTAATGTATAGACCATGGAGTCCTTCAGAGCAGTTGGCACTGATCTCCCAGCTGCCAGACCCATCCCAGTCCCCTATGGGTTTCGCTAGAATGATCACCACCATACAGGATACGTACCATGCCACTAGAATAGATCTGCAGGGGGTAATTAAGGGAAAATTGGCAGATGAAGCCCGCTATGATAGGTTGATAGATGAGACAAAAAAACAGTATGCCAATAGGACCGGACCCGTAGATGCAGAATCTAATGATGCAGCAGCTGGAGTCCTATTCGCAGCAGCGTTGGTAAAAGCATGTCAAGACAGGCAAGCAGAAAAGCAAGTTACACTAGAAGATAGAGTGCAGGGAAAGGAGGAAGATCCTAAGGATTATTTCTATGCACTAAAGAAAACCTGGTCAGAAATGGGGTTCAACCCCGGGAATAAGACTAGTGAGAGGGTATTAGCAAGTGCTTTCATGAATGGACTAAAGAAAGAGATTGCAGAGAAGGTAAAAGCAAGTAGACCGGACTGGAGATCAGTGAAGGCAGAAGATTTAGCTAGAATCGCTCAGGGGGCACAGCATGACATAGCGCAGGCAAAAAGAGCTGCCAGAATACATATAGTAGAGACGACCCCCAGAAACAACAGAGGCAGAGGACGGACTGAAGGAGGAGGACAGAAACTGTGTTACGGATGTAAAAAGCCAGGACATTTTAGAAAGAACTGTAGGACCAACCCGTATCCAAATGCTCAGAGTACGGGTCCTCCAGCCGACCAAACAACGCCCCTATAGGATGAGGGTAGCTTGCACATGAACCCCCTCATCTCCTTACCCCCAACTCCCAGTTGTATAGTGCAGGTGAACCTACCAGGGGGACATGAAATCGATTTCCAAGTAGATACGGGGGCCGACAATTCAGTAATTACGCAAGGTGATTGGCCATATACTGACACTGATTTTTCACATCTTGTCATTGCCACCCCCTTCAATTCCCCGTCTGTCCTGCTTCCTGTCACTAAAAGAATTCCCCTGCAAATTCAAGGAGCTACTGTACATAGCCAGCTCATGGTATCGCCCCAAGGCCAATGTAACCTTTTGGGAAATGATGTGTTGTCCCAATTACAAGCACATATTGAGTATCATCCCGATGGCACTGTCACCATGACCCCAGGTTTAAAACCAAGTACCCTTTGCAAAATTATGTCACTAGATATTGCCAGCATAGAAGAGACAAATGAGTTTCCCCCGATATTGGAGCATGCTGTACCACATGATTTTTGGGCCTCAGACAAAACAGATGTTGGTAGGTTAAGAGTTCAACCAGTAATGGTGAAATTAAAACCAGGAGCCATCTTGCCTCAACAGAGGCAGTATCCCCTTAGCTCGGCTCAGGAGAATGCCATAGCCCAGCAAGTCCAAAAATTACTACAGAGAGGAGTCCTAGTCAAAACCCAGTCCCCTTGCAACACTCCCCTGTTCCCAGTAAAGAAAAAGAGCGTGCCAGGACAACCAGCCGCATATAGAATGGTCCATGACCTCCGGTTGGTTAACAAAGCCACTGAACTTCTAACACCAGTTGTGCCCAACCCGCATACTCTTCTGTCACAGATACCTTCTAACTCTCTTTGCTTTTCAGTGGTCGATTTGGCAAATGCATTTTTCAGTGTACCATTACATCCTGACAGCCAGTACCTGTTTGCTTTCACATTCCAGGGCAGTCAATATACATGGACAGTGTTGCCACAGGGTGCCCAGAATTCACCCACAATGTACACTGCAAGTCTGCAGGAAATACTGGAGGGATGGTCTGAACCACATATCGTTGTTTTGCAATATGTCGATGACCTGCTCATTTGTGCCCCCTCCAGGAAACAATGTCATAGTGCAACTATATCGCTTATGTTGTTTCTCTATCGCGCTGGCTGCAAGGCATCGAAAGATAAGCTTCAGTTTTGTAAATCTTCAGTCACCTTTTTGGGACATTGCATTACACCAGGAGCTCGTCATTTAACAAATGCACGTAAACAAGCAGTACAGGCATTCACCGTCCCCATTAATGTTGCAGCCCTCAGAACTTTTCTTGGACTTGTTTCCTATTGCAGACAGTGGATTCATGCCGTCTCTATTTTGATGCAGCCCCTCTATGACTGTCTTACCCCAACACCTTTTGTGCTAACATCAGAGGCAATAGACTGTTTTTATTCTCTCAAGAACCGTATTTTGGCCGCTCCAGCTTTGGGTACCCCTAATTATGAGCTCCCATTTACTCTGTACCTTCATGAACAAGCTGGACATGCAGCAGGAGTTTTTACTCAAACACACGGTGATAATCAGAGACCTGTTGCCTACTTTAGTGGCAGATTAGATGCGGTAGCCAGAGGTGCACCATCCTGCGTACGTGCTCTGCATGCTGTTGGACTATTACTCCATAAATCCGCAGACATTGTTCTTGACCACCCGCTCACCGTGCTAACACCTCATGATGTCTACACTATATTGAATCAAGTGCAACCCGCTCACCTCTCAGCAGCAAATAGTAACAGTAACATAGTTTGTAAAGCCGAATAAAGACTTGCGTCCATCAAGTTCGACCTGTTAGTTCTGTAATTGCTAAAGTTGATCCAGAGGAGGGCAAAAACCCCAAATGATTTGGCCAATCTTCACCTGAGGAAAAATTCCCTCCCGACTCTGAAACCAGCAGTCAGAATAAATCCCTGTATCAACCTACTATTTTATTTTATTTTTAAGTATATGCTGAAATCTGCCTGGTATCTAGAAATGCATCCAGTCCCTGCTTGAACTGGTGTAGTGAATCCGACATTACCGTCTCCTCACTGAGTGAATTCCATATTCTCACTGCTCTTACCGTAAAGAACCCCTTCCTATGCTGGTGCTGAAACCTTTTCTCTTCCAGTCTTAGTGAGTGCCCTCTTGTTACCGTAATATCCCTCCTTTTGAACAAATCTCGGGCAAGATCTCTATACTGTCCCCTAACATATTTGTACACATTTATTATGTCCCCCCTCAACCTTCTCTTTTCCAGGCTGAATAGTCCTAGTTTTGCCAACCTCTCTGGGTATTGCAGTCCCTCCATTCCCTTTATTAATTTTGTTGCCCTCCTTTGTACCTTTTCAAGCTCATTTATATCCTTTCTATATATTGGGGCCCATAACTGAGCACAGTATTCCAAGTGTGGTCTGACCAGTGCTTTGTACAGTGGAAGAACAATGTTCTCATCCTTTGCAGCTATACCTCTTCTGATACATCCCATTACCCTGTTTGCCCTTACAGCAGCGGCCTGACTTTGGGCACTCCAATTTAGTTTGCTATCAATCAAGATGCCCAAGTCCTTCTCCATCTCTGAATTCCCCAATGATTTCCCATTCAGTGAGTACTGGTGACTTCCATTTTTCCTTCCCATATGTATGACCTTACATTTCTCCTCGTTAAACCTCATTTGCCATTTAATGCTCCACCTACCCAGCTTATCCAAATCCCTCTGTAGGTCTGCACTGTCCTCTTTTGTATTAATTGTTTTACATAACTTTGTGTCATCTGCAAATATTGATATTTTACTATTTATCCCGTTGACTATGTCGTTAATAAAGATATTAAATAACATTGGGCCTAGTACAGACCCCTGTGGTACCCCACTAGTGACGCTTACCCAATCTGAGTATATTCCATTTATAACCACCCTCTGCCTTCTATCCTTTAGCCAGTTAGCTACCCACTTGCAGACATTTTCCCCCAGCCCCATCATTCTCATTTTGTATACCAACCTATTATGTGGCACGCTATCGAACGCTTTTGAGAAGTCGAGATACACGACATCCACTGGTTCCCCCTGATCTACTCGAGAGCTAACCTCCTCGTAGAAGTCAATCAGGTTTGTTTGGCAGGAGCGATTCCTCATGAATCCATGTTGGTTCGGGATTAAAAGATTATTAGCATCAAGATGCTCCGTAATTGCCTCTTTAATGAAGCTTTCAAAAATTTTGCCCACAACAGACGTCAGACTCACCGGCCGATAGTTTCCGGCGTCACTTTTCGCTCCCTTTTTGAATATTGGCACTACATTCGCCTGTCGCCAATCAAGTGGCACAGACCCAGTCTCAAGTGGCACAGACCAGTATTGTTAACATTTACACAGATTCTAGGTACGCATTCGGTATATCGCATGATTTTGGTCCAATATGGAAGTCAAGAGGTTTCCTGACGGCAGCAGGACACCCCATTAAGAATGCTGATGCGGTCCAGCAGTTAATTGATGCGTTACAACTACCTAAACAAGTAGCTGTCATAAAGGTAAGAGCACATACCAGACGCACCGACCAGGTAAGCAGAGGAAATGTGATGGCAGATGCAGCGGCAAAAACAGCAGCCTGTAAGCCGCAACAAGGGTCAACAGTACGTCAGTTAAGTGCCCCTAAAAACCCCTTTGTGTCGGAGGACATCTTATCCCAAATGCAGGCTCAGGCTCAAAAGGAGGAGGTTGATAAGTGGTTAAAGGAAGGTGCATGCCTGAATGAAGCAAATGGGGTATGGGGGAAAGGGACACGACGATGCCTTCCAAGGGCACTGTACCCAGCAGCTGCCCAGATACTACATGGGCCGACACACCAATCTAAAACGGGTGTGATGCAGAAACATTGGGTGGCACCAGGATTCTCCACCTGTATTGAAAACCTTGAAAAAGGGTGCATGATATGTGCTACACATAATCAGGGTAGAGTAGTTAAAACACCACCCAAACACACCCCCCGGCCCCTTTTTTCCATTCCAGAGACTGCAAATTGATTATATTCAGTTACCAAAGTCAGGATCATGGGAATATGTGTTGGTCTGTATTGATTTGTTCTCAGGATGGCCAGAGGCTTTCCCGATTGCCAAAGCCACGGCTGCGGCAACCGCAAAGAAACTGCTTGCGGAGGTGGTCTGCAGGTATGGGGTACCAGGGGTAATTGAGAGTGACAGAAGTACACACTTCACGGGTGAAATAATGAATGAAGTCATGTCAGCTCTAGGAATTCAACAAGCATTCCACACCCCATATCACCCACAAAGTAGTGGTAAAGTGGATAGACTGAATGGGACATTGAAATTAAAAATTCAGAAAGCCATGGCTGAGACAGGAAAACCATGGCCGGACTGTTTACCACTTGCTCTGTTTTCAGTAAGATACACGCCTAATAGAAAGACTGGACTCTCTCCATATGAGATATTGTTTGGCAACGTACCCAGCCTAGGGTGTTTCTATCCGCAAGCATTAGAAATGAACAACCATGTGCTAAGTTCCTATGTGAGGGCTTTACACAAAAAGATTAAGCAAGTACATGATAATGTCTTCAGTTCTCTTCCAGATCCAGATCAAGACTCTAGCAGCCATACGCTGCAACCTGGAGACTGGGTGGTTATAAAAAGACACGTGAGGAAAAGCCTAGATCCACGGTTTGATGGACCCTTTCAAGTTCTGCTGACCACAAGTACAGCCGTTAAGCTAGAGGGAAAAGAGACCTGGATCCACGCGTCCCATTGCAAAAAGATACTAGGAGAACCAGCGGACAAAGAATGATGACATTTATACTTACCTGCATACTTACAACCACAGGTGCATGGCACCATGGAAGGAGATGACAATAGATTCATTAGACACCATCTTGCTCTAATCGATGGACTAAAGGAGCAAAACCAGATCATTGCTAATTGTTGGATATGTACACATGCCCCTGTGACGTCCACTAGCATACCCTTTCTCGCTGTCCCGGTCTCATGGGAAGAGATAAACTTTTGGGTGAACTGTTCAGATACTTGGGCCAATAATTCCACACAGAGATTTTCCTTTCTAAATCCCACAAATTGGTTTAAAGGTATTGGTGGGTGGTTGGCTGGTATAGTACAAGTGATTTTACAGGTTTTGCTAATGTGTCTTGCGGTTTATTTGGTTTTTAAGCTTTTTTTAATGTGTATTCAGCGTTGTACTAAAAGAAAACATAGAAATTCGTATTGATAAATGAAGGAACAAAAGGATGGAATGTTATAGCAGAAGATGGAGTCCCTCAAGTTTAAAGGCCCTATCTATGCTATATAAGTCTGACAGTTATTTTAGGTGAAAACAACAGCTATGAATGTTCCTTCTTGTATCAATAGCGTGACCTTGGGAGAAGATAAAGTATACTCCCTGGCCAGATGTTTCTTCTTGTAGCAATAATGTGTTCTTGCAGAAAGATGAAATGACCTTGCTAACTAGATAAGTCTAATTAAATATTTTAAAGCATACAGAAACTAGCTTTTTTTCACTTGTTCAGCTAAACTGTATAATCGAACCATATATGGCAAATCCGTTTCCTGCCTTTTAGGGTGTATATTAGCCCTGTGTTTTGTAATAAAGTTTTTAGAGTATGTGTAGACACAAACATCCTGTCCTGTGTCTTCATTCTCTCCGAGCTCGTAATCCAAAGGATAGAAGACCCAAAATTCAGTGACGACAATAGGATTAGATACACAGCTCAGCAGACAGTATCACACAGGAGAGGATTAGATACACAGCTCAGCAGACAGTATCACACAGGAGGAGATTAGATACACAGCTCAGGAGACAGTATCACACAGTATAAGATTAGATACACTGCTCAGCAGACAGTATCACGCAGGAGAGGATTAGATACACAGCTCAGCAGACAGTATCGCACAGGAGAGGATTAGATACACTGCTCAGCAGACGGTATCGCACAGGAGAGGATTAGATACATGGCTCCACAGACAGTATCACACAGGGTAGGATTAGAGATACAGCTCAGCAGACAGTATCACACAGGAAAGGATTAGATACAAAGCTCAGCAGACGGTATCACACAGGACAGGATTAGATGCATAGCTCAGCAGACAGTATCACACAGGATAGGATTAGATACACAGCTCAGCAGACAGTATCACACAGGAGGGGATTAGATACATAGCTCAGCAGACAGTATCACACAGGAGAGGATTAGATACACAGCTCAGCTGACAGTATCACACAGGAGAGGATTAGATACACAGCTCAGCAGACAGTATGTCACACAGGAGAGGATTAGATACACAGCTCAGCAGACAGTATCGCACAGGAGAGGATTAGATACACGGCTCAGCTGACAGTATCACACAGGAGAGGATTGGATACACAGCTCAGCAGACAGTATCACACAGGAGTGGATTAGATACACGGCTCAGCAGACAGTATCGCACAGGGCGGGATTAGATACACGACTCAGCAGACAGTATCACGCAAGATAGGATTAGATACACAGTTCATCAGACAGTATCACACAGGATGGGATTAGATACACAGCTCAGCACACAGTTTCACACAGGAGAGGATTAGATACACGGCTCAGCAGACAGTATCACACAGGAGAGGATTAGATACACAGCTCAAAAGACAGTATCGCACAGGAGAGGATTAGATACACAGCTCAGCAGAAGGTATCACACAGCTTAGATACACTGCTCAGCAGATGGTATCACACAGGAGAGGATTAGATACACGGCTCAGCAGACAGTATCACACAGGAGAGGATTAGATACACTGCTCAGCAGACGGTATCACACAGGACAGGATTAGAGATACAGCTCAGCAGATGGTATCACACAGGGTAGGATTAGAGATACAGCTCAGCAGACAGTATCACACAGGAGAGGATTAGATACACAGCTCAGCAGACAGTATCACACAGGAGAGGATTAGATACACAGCTCAGCAGACAGTATCACACAGGAAAGAATTAGATACATGGCTCAGCAGAAAGTATCACACAGGAGAGGATTAGATACACAGCTCAGCACACCAGTATCACACAGGAGAGGATTAGATACACGGCTCAGCAGACAGTATCACACAGGAGAGGATTAGATACACAGCTCAGCAGACAGTATCACACAGGATAGGATTAGATACACTGCTCAGCAGATGGTATTACACTGGATAGGATTAGATACACAGCTCAGCAGACAGTATCACACAGGATAGGATTAGATACACGGCTCCGCAGACAGTATCACACAGGAGAGGATTAGATACATGGCTCAGCAGACATTATCACACAGGAGAGGATTAGATACATAGCTCAGCAGACAGTATCACACAGCATAGGGTTAGATACACGGCTCAGCGGACAGTATCACACAGCAGGGGATTAGAGACACTGCTCAGCAGACAGTATTACACAAGAGGGGATTAGATACATGGCTCAGCAGACAGTATCACACAGCATAGGGTTAGATACACGGCTCAGCAGACAGTATCACACAGGAGGGGATTAGATACACAGCTCAGCAGATAGTATCACACAGGAGTGGATTAGATGCATAGCTCAGCAGACAGTATCACACAGGAGAGGATTAGATACACAGCTCAGCAGACAGTAACACACAGGAGAGGATTAGATACACAGGAGAGGATTAGATACACAGCTCAGCAGACAGTATCACACAGGAGAGGATTAGATACACAGCTCAGCAGACAGTATCACACAGGAGAGGATTAGATACACAGCTCAGCAGACAGTATCGCACAGGAGAGGATTAGATACACGGCTCAGCTGACAGTATCACACAGGAGAGGATTAGATACACAGCTCAGCAGACAGTATCACACAGGAGAGGATTAGATACACGGCTCAGCAGACAGTATCGCACAGGGCGGGATTAGATACACGACTCAGCAGACAGTATCACGCAAGATAGGATTAGATACACAGTTCATCAGACAGTATCACACAGGATGGGATTAGATACACAGCTCAGCACACAGTTTCACACAGGAGAGGATTAGATACACGGCTCAGCAGACAGTATCACACAGGAGAGGATTAGATACACAGCTCAAAAGACAGTATCGCACAGGAGAGGATTAGATACACAGCTCAGCAGAAGGTATCACACAGCTTAGATACACTGCTCAGCAGATGGTATCACACAGGAGAGGATTAGATACACGGCTCAGCAGACAGTATCACACAGGAGAGGATTAGATACACTGCTCAGCAGACGGTATCACACAGGACAGGATTAGAGATACAGCTCAGCAGATGGTATCACACAGGGTAGGATTAGAGATACAGCTCAGCAGACAGTATCACACAGGAGAGGATTAGATACACAGCTCAGCAGACAGTATCACACAGGAGAGGATTAGATACACAGCTCAGCAGACAGTATCACACAGGAAAGAATTAGATACATGGCTCAGCAGAAAGTATCACACAGGAGAGGATTAGATACACAGCTCAGCACACCAGTATCACACAGGAGAGGATTAGATACACGGCTCAGCAGACAGTATCACACAGGAGAGGATTAGATACACAGCTCAGCAGACAGTATCACACAGGATAGGATTAGATACACTGCTCAGCAGATGGTATTACACTGGATAGGATTAGATACACAGCTCAGCAGACAGTATCACACAGGATAGGATTAGATACACGGCTCCGCAGACAGTATCACACAGGAGAGGATTAGATACATGGCTCAGCAGACATTATCACACAGGAGAGGATTAGATACATAGCTCAGCAGACAGTATCACACAGCATAGGGTTAGATACACGGCTCAGCGGACAGTATCACACAGCAGGGGATTAGAGACACTGCTCAGCAGACAGTATCACACAAGAGGGGATTAGATACATGGCTCAGCAGACAGTATCACACAGCATAGGGTTAGATACACGGCTCAGCAGACAGTATCACACAGGAGGGGATTAGATACACAGCTCAGCAGATAGTATCACACAGGAGTGGATTAGATGCATAGCTCAGCAGACAGTATCACACAGGAGAGGATTAGATACACAGCTCAGCAGACAGTAACACACAGGAGAGGATTAGATACACAGGAGAGGATTAGATACACAGCTCAGCAGACAGTATCACACAGGAGAGGATTAGATACACAGCTCAGCAGACAGTATCACACAGGAGAGGATTAGATACACAGCTCAGCAGACAGTATCGCACAGGAGAGGATTAGATACACGGCTCAGCTGACAGTATCACACAGGAGAGGATTAGATACACAGCTCAGCAGACAGTATCACACAGGAGAGGATTAGATACACAGCTCAGCAGACAGTATCGCACAGGGCGGGATTAGATACACGACTCAGCAGACAGTATCACGCAAGATAGGATTAGATACACAGTTCATCAGACAGTATCACACAGGATGGGATTAGATACACAGCTCAGCACACAGTTTCACACAGGAGAGGATTAGATACACGGCTCAGCAGACAGTATCACACAGGAGAGGATTAGATACACAGCTCAAAAGACAGTATCGCACAGGAGAGGATTAGATACACAGCTCAGCAGAAGGTATCACACAGCTTAGATACACTGCTCAGCAGATGGTATCACACAGGAGAGGATTAGATACACGGCTCAGCAGACAGTATCACACAGGAGAGGATTAGATACACTGCTCAGCAGACGGTATCACACAGGACAGGATTAGAGATACAGCTCAGCAGATGGTATCACACAGGGTAGGATTAGAGATACAGCTCAGCAGACAGTATCACACAGGAGAGGATTAGATACACAGCTCAGCAGACAGTATCACACAGGAGAGGATTAGATACACAGCTCAGCAGACAGTATCACACAGGAGAGAATTAGATACATGGCTCAGCAGAAAGTATCACACAGGAGAGGATTAGATACACAGCTCAGCACACCAGTATCACACAGGAGAGGATTAGATACACGGCTCAGCAGACAGTATCACACAGGAGAGGATTAGATACACAGCTCAGCAGACAGTATCACACAGGATAGGATTAGATACACTGCTCAGCAGATGGTATTACACTGGATAGGATTAGATACACAGCTCAGCAGACAGTATCACACAGGATAGGATTAGATACACGGCTCCGCAGACAGTATCACACAGGAGAGGATTAGATACATGGCTCAGCAGACATTATCACACAGGAGAGGATTAGATACACAGCATAGGATTAGATACATAGCTCAGCAGACAGTATCACACAGCATAGGGTTAGATACACGGCTCAGCGGACAGTATCACACAGCAGGGGATTAGAGACACTGCTCAGCAGACAGTATCACACAGGAGGGGATTAGATACATGGCTCAGCAGACAGTATCACACAGAATAGGGTTAGATACACGGCTCAGCAGACAGTATCACACAGGAGGGGATTAGATACACAGCTCAGCAGACAGTAACACACAGGAGTGGATTAGATGCATAGCTCAGCAGACAGTATCACACAGGAGAGGATTAGATACACAGCTCAGCAGACAGTAACACACAGGAGAGGATTAGATACACAGGAGAGGATTAGATACACAGCATAGGATTAGATACACAGCTCAGCAGACGGTATCACACAGCATAGGATTAGATACATGACTCAGCAGACAGAATCACACAGGAGATGATTAGATACACAGCTCAGCAGACAGTATCACACAGGAGAGGATTAGATACACTGCTCAGCAGACAGTATCACACAGGAGAGTATTATATACACAGCTCAGCAGACAGTATCGCACAGGAGAGGATTAGATACACAGCTCAGCAGACAGTATCACACAGGAGAGGATTAGATACACTGCTCAGCAGACAGTATCACACAGGAGAGTATTAGATACACAGCTCAACACACAGTATTACACAGGAGAGGATTAGATACACAGCTCAGCACACAGTATCACACAGGAGAGGATTAGATACTCATCTCAGCAGACAGTATCACACAGGAGAGGATTAGATACATAGCTCAACTCACAGTATTACACCGGAGAGGATTAGATACACGGCTCAGCAGACAGTATTACACAGGAGAGGATTAGATACACACCTCAGCAGACAGTATCCCACAGGAGAGGATTAGATACACTGCTCAGCAGACGGTATCACACAGGAGAGGATTAGATAGACACCTCAGCAGACAGTATCACACAGGAGAAGATTAGATACACGGCTCAGCAGACAGTATCACACAGGGTAGGATTAGAGATACAGCTCAGCAGACAGTATCACACAGGAGAGGATTAGATACACAGCTCAGTAGACAGTATCACACAGGAGAGGATTAGATACACGGCTCAGCAGACAGTATCACACAGGGTAGTATTAGAGATACAGCTCAGCAGACAGTATTACACAGGAGAGGATTAGATACACTGCTCAGCAGACAGTATCACACAGGAGAGTATTAGATACACAGCTCAGCAGACAGTATCACACAGGAGAGGATTAGATACATGGCTCAGCAGATAGTATCACACAGGATAGGATTAGATACACTGCTCAGCAGACAGTATCACACAGGAGAGGATTAGATACACGGCTCAGCAGACAGTATCACACAGGGTAGGATTAGAGATACAGCTCAGCAGACAGTATCACACAGGGTAGGATTAGATACACAGCTCAGCAGACAGTATCACACAGGAGAGGATTAGATACACAGCTCAGTAGACAGTATCACACAGGAGATGATTAGATACACAGCTCAGCAGACAGTATCACACAGGATAGGATTAGATGCACAGCTCAGCAGACAGTATCGCACAGGACAGGATTGGATACACAGCTCAGCAGACAGTATCACACAGGAGAGGATTAGAGATACAGCTCAGCAGACAGTATCGCACAGGGCGGGATTAGATACACGGCTCAGCAGACAGTATCACACAGGATAGGATTAGATACACAATTCACCATCACTGAGTCATAATAGCACAGCGGTATGTGGTGAGGGACTACTACTCCCAGCAAGTGACAGCGCAGGCACCGATCATGTAACTAAACCATCACTGCGTCATAATAGCACTGCAGTATGTGGTGAGGGACTACAACTCCCAGCAAGTGACAGCACAGGCACCGATCATGTAACTAAACCATCACTGCATCATAATAGCACTGCAGTATGTGGTGAGGGACTACAACTCCCAGCAAGTGACAGCGCAGGCACCGATCATGTAACTAAACCATCACTGCATCATAATAGCACTGCAGTATGTGGTGAGGGACTACAACTCCCAGCAAGTGACAGCGCAGGCACCGATCATGTAACTAAACCATCACTGCATCATAATAGCACTGCAGTATGTGGTGAGGGACTACAACTCCCAGCAAGTGACAGTGCAGGCACCGATCATGTAACTAAACCATCACTGCATCATATAGCACTGCAGTATGTGGTGAGGGACTACAACTCCCAGCAAGTGACAGACCAGGCACCGGTCATGTAACTAAACCATCACTGCATCATAATAGCACTGCAGTATGGGGTGAGGGACTACAACTTCCAGCAAGTGACAGCGCAGGCACCGATCATGTAACTAAACCATCACTGCATCATAATAGCCCTGCAGTATGTGGTGAGGGACTACAACTCCCAGCAAGTGACAGCGCAGGCACCGATCATGTAACTAAACCATCACTGCATCATAATAGCACTGCAGTATGTGGTGAGGGACTACAACTTCCAGCAAGTGACAGCACAGGCACCGATCATGTAACTAAATCATCACTGCATCATAATAGCATTGCAGTGTGTGGTGAGGGACTACAACTCCCAGCAAGTGACAGCGCAGGCACCGATCATGTAACTAAACCATCACTGCGTCATAATAGCACTGCAGTATGTGGTGAGGGACTACAACTCCCAGCAAGTGACAGCGCAGGCACCGATCATGTAACTAAACCATCACTGCATCATAATAGCACTGCAGTATGTGGTGAGGGACTACAACTCCCAGCAAGTGACAGCGCAGGCTCCGATCATGTAACTAAACCATCACTGCATCATAATAGCACTGCAGTATGTGCTGAGGGACTACAACTCCCAGCAAGTGACAGCGCAGGCACCGATCATGTAACTAAACCATCACTGCGCCATAATAGCATTGCAGTATGTGCTGAGGGACTACAATTCCCAGCAAGTGACAGCGCAGGCATCGGTCATGTAACTAAACCATCACTGCATCATAATAGCACTGCAGTATGTGGTGAGGGACTACAACTCCCAGCAAGTGACAGTGCAGGCACCGGTCATGTAACTAAACCATCACTGCGTCATGATAACACTGCAGTATGTGGTGAGGGACTACAACTCCCAGCAAGTTTATTTCTTTTTATTTTACACGCTGCTGTTTTCCACAGTGAATTACCAGAAAGATCTGCACCATAATCATGCAGTGCAAATTTGCTGTTGTGAATTTTCTTGCGGATTTTTGCTAATTTGCTCTGATTTTCTATGGAAATCCTCCAGGAACAATCTGCCACATTTGAACAGATCTTCAGGCCTCATTCAGACATCTGTAGTTTTCTGGTACATTAAAAAAAAAGCCAAAAAAAACAAAACTGATTTTCATCAAAGGGACCGATCCGAATTGTATCAATGTTTGTTACTATATGAAAATAAAAAAATATATATATATGGATATGTGAGCTGCCCCATAGATGATAAAGGTGCGTATTATGTCTGTCAATAACATGGATGTAAAAAAACAGACGTGTGAATGAGACGTTCACCCACAAGATCATCTAGCAATAGTGCAGCTCTGACCTGACACATAGCATTCACAGAAAGGCTCCTGATCAGCACATATGATGTCTGTGATCTATAAAGAGTCCTCCACATTGTACCCACTACATATACATTCACAATAAAGCTGCCCCCGTAACATCAACTGCCCCACACCTACCACATATAGCCAGGTCCCCGCTCCCCCACACACAGTATATAGCCAAGGTCCCCGCTCCCCCACACACAGTATATAGCCAAGATCCCCGCTCCCCCACACAAAGTATATAGCCAGGTCCCCGCTCCCCCACACAAAGTATATAGCCAAGATCCCCGCTCCCCCACACACAGTATATAGCCAGGTCCCCGCTCCCCCACACAAAGTATATAGCCAGGTCCCCGCTCCCCCACACACAGTATATAGCCAGGTCCCCGCTCCCCCACACAAAGTATATAGCCAGGTCCCCGCTCCCCCACACAAAGTATATAGCCAAGATCCCCGCTCCCCCACACACAGTATATAGCCAAGCTCCCCTCCTCCATGTATAGCATATTTATCCAAGTCCCCGCTCCCCCACACAAAGTATATAGCCAGGTCCCCGCTCCCCCACACAAAGTATATAGCCAGGACCCCGCTCCCCCACACAAAGTATATAGCCAGGTCCCCGCTCCCCCACACAAAGTATATAGCCAGGTCCCCGCTCCCCCACACACAGTATATAGCCAGGTCCCCGCTCCCCCACACAAAGTATATAGCCAGGTCCCCGCTCCCCCACACAAATTATATAGCCAGGTCCCCGCTCCCCCACACAAAGTATATAGCCAGGTCCCCGCTCCCCCACACAAAGTATATAGCCAGGTCCCCGCTCCCCCACACACAGTATATAGCCAGGTCCCCGCTCCCCCACACAAAGTATATAGCCAGGTCCCCGCTCCCCCACACAAAGTATATAGCCAGGTCCCCGCTCCCCCACACACAGTATATAGCCAAGGTCCCCTCCTCCATGTATAGCATATTTATCCAGGTCCCCGCTCCCCCACACAAAGTATATAGCCAAGATCCCCTTCTCCATGTATAGCATATTTATCCAGGTCCCCGCTCCCCCACACAAAGTATATAGCCAAGGTCCCCTCCTCCATGTATAGCATATTTATCCAGGTCTCCCTCCCCCACACAAAGTATATAGCCAAGGTCCCCTCCTCCATGTATAGCATATTTATCCAGGTCCCCGCTCCCCCACACAAAGTATATAGCCAAGATCCCCTTCTCCATGTATAGCATATTTATCCAGGTCTCCCTCCCCCACATATAGCAAAGAGAACCAAGTCCAGCACCCCCTCCCCCACCACACAGCATACGGTATATAGACAAGACCCCCACACACAGCATACGGTATATAGACAAGTCCCCCACACACAGCATACGGTATATAGACAAGTCCCCCACACACAGCATACGGTATATAGACAAGTCCCCACACACAGCATACAGTATATAGACATGTCCCCCACACACAGCATACAGTATATAGACAAGTCCCCCACACACAGCATACAGTATATAGACAAGTCCCCCACACACAGCATACGGTATATAGACAAGTCCCCCACACACAGCATACGGTATATAGACAAGTCCCCCACACACAGCATACATTATATAGACAAGTCCCCCACACACAGCATACGGTATATAGACAAGTCCCCCACACACAGCATACGGTATATAGACAAGTCCCCCACACACAGCATACATTATATAGACAAGTCCCCCACACACAGCATACGGTATATAGACAAGTCCCCCACACACAGCATACGGTATATAGACAAGTCCCCCACACACAGCATACATTATATAGACAAGTCCCCCACACACAGCATACGGTATATAGACAAGTCCCCCACACACAGCATACGGTATATAGACAAGTCCCCCACACACAGCATACATTATATAGACAAGTCCCCCACACACAGCATACGGTATATAGACAAGTCCCCCACACACAGCATACGGTATATAGACAAGTCCCCCACACACAGCATACATTATATAGACAAGTCCCCCACACACAGCATACGGTATATAGACAAGTCCCCCACACACAGCATACGGTATATAGACAAGTCCCCCACACACAGCATACGGTATATAGACAAGTCCCCCACACACAGCATACGGTATATAGACAAGTCCCCCACACACAGCATACAGTATATAGACAAGTCCCCCACACACAGCATACGGTATATAGACAAGTCCCCCACACAGCATACGGTATATAGACAAGTCCCCCACACACAGCATACGGTATATAGACAAGTCCCCCACACAGCATATGGTATATAGACAAGTCCCCCACACACAGCATACAGTATATAGACAAGTCCCACACACACAGCATACGGTATATAGACAAGTCCCCCACACACAGCATACAGTATATAGACAAGTCCCCCACACACAGCATACGGTATATAGACAAGTCCCCCCCACACAGCATACGGTATATAGACAACTCCCCCACACACAGCATACGGTATATAGACAAGTCCCCCACACACAGCACACGGTGTATAGACAAGTCCCCCACACACAGCATACGGTATATAGACAAGTCCCCCACACACAGCATACGGTATATAGACAAGTCCCCCACGACACAGCATACGGTATATAGACAAGTCCCCCCCACACAGCATACAGTATATAGACAAGCCCCCACACACAGCATACGGTATATAGACAAGTCCCCTCCACACAGCATACAGTATATAGACAAGCCCCCACACACAGCATACGGTATATAGATAAGTCCCCCCCACACAGCATACAGTATATAGACAAGTCCCCCACGACACAGCATACAGTATATAGACAAGTCCCCTCCACACAGCATACAGTATATAGACAAGTCCCCCACGACACAGCATACAGTATATAGACAAGTCCCCTAAACACAGCATACAGTATATAGACAAGCCCCCACACACAGCATACGGTATATAGACAAGTCCCCCACACACAGCATACAGTATATAGACAAGTCCGCCATACACAGCATACGGTATATAGACAAGTCCCCCACACACAGCATACGGTATATAGACAAGTCCCCCACACACAGCATACGGTATATAGACAAGTCCCCCACACACAGCATACGGTATATAGACAAGTCCCCCACACACAGCATACGGTATACAGACAAGTCCCCCATACACAGCATAAGGTATATAGACAAGTCCCCCCCACACAGCATACGGTATATAGACAAGTCCCCCACACACAGCATACGGTATATAGACAAGTCACCCACACACAGCATACAATATATAGACAAGTCCCCCACACACAGCATACGTTATATAGACAAGTCCCCCACACACAGCATACGGTATATAGACAAGTCCCACACACACAGCATACAGTATATAGACAAGACCCCCACACACAGCATACGGTATATAGAGAAATCCCCCATACACAGCATAAGGTATATAGACAAGTCCCCCACACACAGCATACGGTATATAGACAAGTCCCCCCCACACACAGCATACGGTATATAGACAAGTCCCCCATACACAGCATACAGTATATAGACAAGTCCCCCACACACAGCATACAGTATATAGACAAGTCCCCCACACACAGTATACGGTATATAGACAAGTCCCACACACACACAGCATACGGTATATAGACAAGTCCGCCATACACAGCATACAGTATATAGACAAGTCCCCCACACACAGCATACAGTATATAGACAAGTCCCCCACACAGCATACGGTATATAGACAAGTCCCCTACACAGCATACGGTATATAGACAAGTCCCCTACACAGCATACAGTATATAGACAAGTCCCCCCACACAGCATACGGTATATAGACAAGTTCCCCACACACAGCATACGGTATATAGACAAGTCCCCCACACACAGCATACGGTATATAGACAAGTCCCCCACACACAGCATACGGTATACAGACAAGTCCCCCACACACAGCATAAGGTATATAGACAAGTCCCCCACACACAGCATACGGTATATAGACAAGTCCCCCACACACAGCATACAGTATATAGACAAGTCCCCCACACACAGCATACAATATATAGACAAGTCCCCCACACACAGCATACGGTATATAGACAAGTCCCCCACACACAGCATACGGTATATAGACAAGACCCCCACACACAGCATATAGAGAAGTCCCCCATACACAGCATAAGGTATATAGACAAGTCCCCCACACACAGCATACGGTATATAGACAAGTCCCCCCCACACAGCATACGGTATATAGACAAGTCCCCCCCACACACAGCATACGGTATATAGACAAGTCCCCCCCACACAGCATACGGTATATAGACAAGTCACCCACACAAAGCATACAGTATATAGACAAGTCCCCCACACACAGCATACGGTATATAGACAAGTCCCCCACACACAGCATACAATATATAGACAAGTCCCCCACACACAGCATACGGTATATAGACAAGTCCCCCACACACAGCATACGGTATATAGACAAGACCCCCACACACAGCATATAGAGAAGTCCCCCATACACAGCATAAGGTATATAGACAAGTCCCCCACACACAGCATACGGTATATAGACAAGTCCCACACACACAACATACAGTATATAGACAAGACCCCCACACACAGCATACGGTATATAGAGAAATCCCCCATACACAGCATAAGGTATATAGACAAGTCCCCCACACACAGCATACGGTATATAGACAAGTCCCCCCCACACACAGCATACGGTATATAGACAAGTCCCCCATACACAGCATACAGTATATAGACAAGTCCCCCACACACAGCATACAGTATATAGACAAGTCCCCCACACACAGTATACGGTATATAGACAAGTCCCACACACACACAGCATACGGTATATAGACAAGTCCGCCATACACAGCATACAGTATATAGACAAGTCCCCCACACACAGCATACAGTATATAGACAAGTCCCCCACACAGCATACGGTATATAGACAAGTCCCCTACACAGCATACGGTATATAGACAAGTCCCCTACACAGCATACAGTATATAGACAAGTCCCCCCACACAGCATACGGTATATAGACAAGTCCCCCACACACAGCATACGGTATATAGACAAGTCCCCCACACACAGCATACGGTATATAGACAAGTCCCCCACACACAGCATACGGTATACAGACAAGTCCCCCACACACAGCATAAGGTATATAGACAAGTCCCCCACACACAGCATACGGTATATAGACAAGTCCCCCACACACAGCATACAGTATATAGACAAGTCCCCCACACACAGCATACAATATATAGACAAGTCCCCCACACACAGCATACGGTATATAGACAAGTCCCCCACACACAGCATACGGTATATAGACAAGACCCCCACACACAGCATATAGAGAAGTCCCCCATACACAGCATAAGGTATATAGACAAGTCCCCCACACACAGCATACGGTATATAGACAAGTCCCCCCCACACAGCATACGGTATATAGACAAGTCCCCCCCACACACAGCATACGGTATATAGACAAGTCCCCCCCACACAGCATACGGTATATAGACAAGTCACCCACACACAGCATACAGTATATAGACAAGTCCCCCACACACAGCATACGGTATATAGACAAGTCCCCCACACACAGCATACAATATATAGACAAGTCCCCCACACACAGCATACGGTATATAGACAAGTCCCCCACACACAGCATACGGTATATAGACAAGACCCCCACACACAGCATATAGAGAAGTCCCCCATACACAGCATAAGGTATATAGACAAGTCCCCCACACACAGCATACGGTATATAGACAAGTCCCTCCCACACAGCATACGGTATATAGACAAGTCCCCCCCACACACAGCATACGGTATATAGACAAGTCCCCCCCACACAGCATACGGTATATAGACAAGTCACCCACACACAGCATACAGTATATAGACAAGTCACCCACACACAGCATACGGTATATAGACAAGTCCCCCACACACAGCATACGGTATATAGACAAGTCCCCCACACACAGCATACGGTATATAGGCAAGTCCCCCACACACAGCATACGGTATATAGACAAATCCCCCACACACAGCATACGGTATATAGACAAGTCCCCCACACACAGCATACGGTATATAGACAAGTCCCCCCCACACAGCATACGGTATATAGACAAGTCCCCCCCACACAGCATACGGTATATAGACAAGTCTCCCACACACAGCATACGGTATATAGACAAGTCCCCCACACACAGCATACGGTATATAGACAAGTTCCCCACACACAGCATACAGTATATAGACAAGTCCCCCACACACAGCATACGGTATATAGACAAGTCCCCCACACACAGCATACGGTATATAGACAAGTCCCCCACACACAGCATACAGTATATAGAGAAGTACCCCACACAGCATACGGTATATAGACAAGTCCCTCACACACAGCATACGGTATATAGGCAAGACCCCACACAGCATACAGTATATAGACAAGTCCCCCCCACACAGCATACAGTATATAGACAAGTCCCCCACACAGCATATAGACAAGTCCCCCCCCACACAGCATACGGTATATAGACAAGTCCCCCACACACAGCATACGGTATATAGACAAGTCCCTCCCACACAGCATACGGTATATAGACAAGTCCCCCCCACACACAGCATACGGTATATAGACAAGTCCCCCACACACAGCATACGGTATATAGACAAGTCCCCCACACACAGCATACGGTATATAGACAAGTCCCCCACACACAGCATACGGAATATAAACAAGTACCCCACACAGCATACAGTATATAGACAAGTCCCCCACACACAGCATACGGTATATAGACAAGTACCCCACACAGCATACGGTATATAGACAAGTCCTCCCCCCACAGCATACAGTATATAGACAAGTCCCCCACACAGCATACGGCATATAGACATGTCCCCCACACACAGCATACAGTATATAGACAAGTCCCCCACACACAGCATACGGTATATAGACAAGTCCCCCACACACAGCATACAGTATATAGACAAGTCCTCCACAAACAGCATACGGTATATAGACAAGTCCCCCACACACAGCATACGGTATATAGACAAGTCCCCCACACACAGCATACGGTATATAGACAAGTACCCCACACACAGCATACGGTATATAGACAAGTACCCCACACACAGCATACGGTATATAGACAAGTCCCCCACACACAGCATACGGTATATAGACAAGTACCCCACACACAGCATACGGTATATAGACAAGTCCCCCCCCCACAGCATACAGTATATAGACAAGTCCCCCACACAGCATACGGCATATAGACATGTCCCCCACACACAGCATACGGTATATAGACAAGTCCCCCCACACACAGCATACGGTATATAGACAAGTCCCCCACACAGCATACGGTATATAGACAAGTCCCCCACACACAGCATACGGTATATAGACAAGTCCCCCACACAGCATACGGTATATAGACAACTCCCCCACCACACAGCATACGGTATATAGACAAGTCCCCCACACACAGCATACGGTATATAGACAAGTCCCCCACACACAGCATACGGTTTATAGACAAGTCCCCCACACACAGCATACGGTATATAGACAAGTCCCCCACACACAGCATACGGTATATAGACAACTCCCCCACACACAGCATACGGTATATAGACAAGTCCCCCACACACAGCATACGGTATATAGACAAGTCCCCCACACACAGCATACGGTATATAGACAAGTCCCCCACACACAGCATACAGTATATAGACAACTCCCCCACCACAAAGCATACGGTATATAGACAAGTCCCCCACACACAGCATACGGTATATAGACAAGTCCCCCACACACAGCATACGGTATATAGACAAGTCCCCCACACACAGCATACAGTATATAGACAAGTACCCCACACAGCATACGGTATATAGACAAGTCCCCCACACACAGCATACGGTATATAGACAAGTCCCCCACACAGCATACAGTATATAGACAAGTCCCCCCCACACAGCATACAGTATATAGACAAGTCCCCCACACAGAATACAGTATATAGACAAGTCCCCCCCCACACAGCATACGGTATAAAGACAAGACCCCCATACACAGCATACGGTATATAGACAAGTCCCCCACACACAGCATACGGTATATAGACAAGTCCCCCACACACAGCATACAGTATATAGACAAGTCCCCCCCACACAGCATACGGTATATAGACAAGTCCCCCACACACAGCATACAGTATATAGACAAGTCCCCTACACACAGCATACGGTATATAGACAAGTCCCCCACACACAGCATACAGTATATAGACAAGTCCCCCACACACAGCATACAGTATATAGACAAGTCCCCCCCACACAGCATACAGTATATAGACAAGTCCCCCCCACACAGCATACAGTATATCGACAAGTCCCCCCCACACAGCATACAGTATATAGACAAGTCCCCCACACAGCATACGGTATATAGACAAGTCCCTTACACACAGCATACGGTATATAGATAAGTCCCCCACACACAGCATACGGTATATAGACAAGTCCCCCACACACAGCATACGGTATATAGACAAGTCCCCCACACACAGCATACGGTATATAGACAAGTCCCCTACACACAGCATAAGGTATATAGACAAGTCCCCCACACACAGCATACAGTATATAGACAAGTCCCCCACACACAGCATACGGTATATAGACAAGTCCCCCACACAGCATACGGTATATAGACAAGTCCCCCACACACAGCATACGGTATATAGACAAGTACCCCACACAGCATACGGTATATAGACAAGTCCCCCACACAGCATACGGTATATAGACAAGTCCCCCACACACAGCATACGGTATATAGACAAGTCCCCCACACACAGCATACGGTATATAGACAAGTCCCCCACACACAGCATACGGTATATAGACAAGTCCCCTACACACAGCATAAGGTATATAGACAAGTCCCCCACCACACAGCATACAGTATATAGACAAGTCCCCCACACACAGCATACGGTATATAGACAAGTCCCCCACACAGAGCATACGGTATATAGACAAGTCCCCCACACACAGCATACGGTATATAGACAAGTCCCCCACACAGCATACGGTATATAGACAAGTCCCCCACACAGCATACGGTATATAGACAAGTCCCTCACACAGCATACGGTATATACACATGTCCCCCCCACACACAGCATACGGTATATAGACAAGTCCCCCATACACAGCATACAGTATATAGACAAGTCCCCCACACACAGCATACAGTATATAGACAAGTCCCCCACACACAGTATATGGTATATAGACAAGTCCCACACACACACAGCATACGGTATATAGACAAGTCCCCCATACACAGCATACAGTATATAGACAAGTCCCCCACACACAGCATACAGTATATAGACAAGTCCCCCACACACAGCATACAGTATATAGACAAGTCCCCCACACAGCATACGGTATATAGACAAGTCCCCTACACAGCATACGGTATATAGACAAGTCCCCTACACAGCATACAGTATATAGACAAGTCCCCCACACACAGCATACGGTATATAGACAAGTCCCCCACACACAGCATACGGTATATAGACAAGTCCCCCACACACAGCATACGGTATATAGACAAGTCCCCCACACACAGCATACGGTATACAGACAAGTCCCCCACACACAGCATAAGGTATATAGACAAGTCCCCCACACACAGCATACGGTATATAGACAAGTCCCCCACACACAGCATACAGTATATAGACAAGTCCCCCACACACAGCATACAATATATAGACAAGTCCCCCACACACAGCATACGGTATATAGACAAGTCCCCCACACACAGCATACGGTATATAGACAAGACCCCCACACACAGCATATAGAGAAGTCCCCCATACACAGCATAAGGTATATAGACAAGTCCCCCACACACAGCATACGGTATATAGACAAGTCCCCCACACAGCATACGGTATATAGACAACTCCCCCACCACACAGCATACGGTATATAGACAAGTCCCCCACACACAGCATACGGTATATAGACAAGTCCCCCACACACAGCATACGGTTTATAGACAAGTCCCCCACACACAGCATACGGTATATAGACAAGTCCCCCACACACAGCATACGGTATATAGACAACTCCCCCACACACAGCATACGGTATATAGACAAGTCCCCCACACACAGCATACGGTATATAGACAAGTCCCCCACACACAGCATACGGTATATAGACAAGTCCCCCACACACAGCATACAGTATATAGACAACTCCCCCACCACAAAGCATACGGTATATAGACAAGTCCCCCACACACAGCATACGGTATATAGACAAGTCCCCCACACACAGCATACGGTATATAGACAAGTCCCCCACACACAGCATACGGTATATAGACAAGTCCCCCACACACAGCATATGGTATATAGACAAGACCCCCACACACAGCATACGGTATATAGACAAGTCCCCCACACACAGCATACGGTATATAGACAAGTCCCCCACACACAGCATACGGTATATAGACAAGTCCCCCACACACAGCATACAGTATATAGACAAGTACCCCACACAGCATACGGTATATAGACAAGTCCCCCACACACAGCATACGGTATATAGACAAGTCCCCCACACAGCATACAGTATATAGACAAGTCCCCCCCACACAGCATACAGTATATAGACAAGTCCCCCACACAGAATACAGTATATAGACAAGTCCCCCCCCACACAGCATACGGTATAAAGACAAGACCCCCATACACAGCATACGGTATATAGACAAGTCCCCCACACACAGCATACGGTATATAGACAAGTCCCCCACACACAGCATACAGTATATAGACAAGTCCCCCCCACACAGCATACGGTATATAGACAAGTCCCCCACACACAGCATACAGTATATAGACAAGTCCCCTACACACAGCATACGGTATATAGACAAGTCCCCCACACACAGCATACAGTATATAGACAAGTCCCCCACACACAGCATACAGTATATAGACAAGTCCCCCCCACACAGCATACAGTATATAGACAAGTCCCCCCCACACAGCATACAGTATATCGACAAGTCCCCCCCACACAGCATACAGTATATAGACAAGTCCCCCACACAGCATACGGTATATAGACAAGTCCCTTACACACAGCATACGGTATATAGATAAGTCCCCCACACACAGCATACGGTATATAGACAAGTCCCCCACACACAGCATACGGTATATAGACAAGTCCCCTACACACAGCATGAGGTATATAGACAAGTCCCCCACACACAGCATACAGTATATAGACAAGTCCCCCACACACAGCATACGGTATATAGACAAGTCCCCCACACAGCATACGGTATATAGACAAGTCCCCCACACACAGCATACGGTATATAGACAAGTACCCCACACAGCATACGGTATATAGACAAGTCCCCCACACAGCATACGGTATATAGACAAGTCCCCCACACACAGCATACGGTATATAGACAAGTCCCCCACACACAGCATACGGTATATAGACAAGTCCCCCACACACAGCATACGGTATATAGACAAGTCCCCTACACACAGCATAAGGTATATAGACAAGTCCCCCACCACACAGCATACAGTATATAGACAAGTCCCCCACACACAGCATACGGTATATAGACAAGTCCCCCACACAGAGCATACGGTATATAGACAAGTCCCCCACACACAGCATACGGTATATAGACAAGTCCCCCACACAGCATACGGTATATAGACAAGTCCCCCACACAGCATACGGTATATAGACAAGTCCCTCACACAGCATACGGTATATACACATGTCCCCCCCACACACAGCATACGGTATATAGACAAGTCCCCCATACACAGCATACAGTATATAGACAAGTCCCCCACACACAGCATACAGTATATAGACAAGTCCCCCACACACAGTATATGGTATATAGACAAGTCCCACACACACACAGCATACGGTATATAGACAAGTCCCCCATACACAGCATACAGTATATAGACAAGTCCCCCACACACAGCATACAGTATATAGACAAGTCCCCCACACACAGCATACAGTATATAGACAAGTCCCCCACACAGCATACGGTATATAGACAAGTCCCCTACACAGCATACGGTATATAGACAAGTCCCCTACACAGCATACAGTATATAGACAAGTCCCCCACACACAGCATACGGTATATAGACAAGTCCCCCACACACAGCATACGGTATATAGACAAGTCCCCCACACACAGCATACGGTATATAGACAAGTCCCCCACACACAGCATACGGTATACAGACAAGTCCCCCACACACAGCATAAGGTATATAGACAAGTCCCCCACACACAGCATACGGTATATAGACAAGTCCCCCACACACAGCATACAGTATATAGACAAGTCCCCCACACACAGCATACAATATATAGACAAGTCCCCCACACACAGCATACGGTATATAGACAAGTCCCCCACACACAGCATACGGTATATAGACAAGACCCCCACACACAGCATATAGAGAAGTCCCCCATACACAGCATAAGGTATATAGACAAGTCCCCCACACACAGCATACGATATATAGACAAGTCCCCCCCACACAGCATACGGTATATAGACAAGTCCCCCCACACACAGCATACGGTATATAGACAAGTCCCCCCCACATAGCATACGGTATATAGACAAGTCACCCACACACAGCATACAGTAAATAGACAAGTCCCCCACACACAGCATACGGTATATAGACAAGTCCCCCACACACAGCATACGGTATATAGGCAAGTCCCCCACACACAGCATACGGTATATAGACAAGTCCCCCACACACAGCATACGGTATATAGACAAGTCCCCCACACACAGCATACAGTATATTGACAAGTCCCCCACACACAGCATACGGTATATAGACAAGTCCCCCACACACAGCATACAGTATATAGACAAGTACCCCACACAGCATACGGTATA